>NW_018165654.1:383228-410280 GCF_001263595.1 Phalaenopsis equestris | reverse complement strand
ATTTCCTCAAAGATTAAAGCAGAAAAATAGAGATAACTAATTTTTAAAATTTTTAGAAATATTGAGGAAATTAATGATAAACATTCCATTTGTTGAAGCTTTAGAACAAATGCCAAGCTATGTGAATTTCATGAAGGATATTCTTAATAAGAAAAAGAAGTTTGTTGATAAGGAGATTATTGCACTTAGTGAAGTGTGTACCACTATAATTCAAAAAAAGCTTCCTAAAAAACTCAAAGATCTTAAAAGTTTTACAAAAAAGTTTTATAATTCCTTATACTATTGGCGAGATATTTTTTTGAAAAGATTTATGTAATTTAGGAGCCGGTATTAATCTTATGCCATTATCAATTTTCAGAAGGTTGAGCTTAAGAGATATTTCACCTATGACTGTAACTCTCCAGTTAGCTGATCGTTTGATTACCTATCCTATAGGAGTTATAGAAGATGTTTTGAGAAAATTTGATAAATTTATCTTTCCTGTGGACTTTAATGTTTTAGATATGAAGGAAGATAAAGAAATACCTATAAATTTAGGGAGACCTTTTTTAGCTACTGGAAAAGCTATGATAGATGTTCAAAAGTTAGTGATCAAGATGTTACATTTAATATTACAAAATGAATGAGATACTCTGCAAAAGAGCAAGAGATTGAATGCTTCAGAATGGATATTAATGAATATCTAAGCCATGAATATTTCAAAAAGACATTTGAAAAGGAATATATGGAATATTAAGATGAGGATTAAATTCAAGATGAATCTACAGAAGTGGTAAAGAAGATTTGGATTATGTTCAGAAAAAATTTGAAATGTTAGATCCTACAGAAAGTAATAGGAATTTGATTTAATATATTGAGAAACCTTCTGAACTAGAACTGAAAACCCTTCCTACACACTTGAAGTATGCATTCTTAGGAAATTTATCTACATTACCTATTATAGTATCCTTAGAATTAACTGATGAGCAAGAACAACGGTTGTTGCGAACTTTGAGAAGATATAAAAATGACTTTGGATGGACATTCACTGATATTAAAGGAATCAGTCTTTCAATTTGTATGCATAGAATTTTATTGGAAGATCAACATGAACAAAGAGCTGATCCTTAAAATGAGATTAAATGCTATGATGAAAGAAGTTGTTAAGAAAGAAGTTTTAAAATGGTTAGATGTTGGCATAATATATCCTATTTCAGACAGTGCTTGGGTAAGTCCAATTCACTGTGTTCCAAAGAAAGGAGGTATAACTGTGGTGTCAAATGAGAATAATGAATTAATATTAACAGGACAAGTCACTGGATGGAGAATCTGCAAAGATTATAGAAAATTAAATTATGCCACTAGGAAGAATCATTTTCCTTTACCCTTTTGGACCATATGTTGGATAGGCTGGCTGGGCGCATATATTTTTATTTTCTACATGGATATACTGGTTATCATCAAATACCTATAGCTTTGTAGGATCAGGAGAAAACAACATTTACTAGTCCTTATGGAACTTTTGCTTTTTGGTGAGTGCCCTTTGGATTATGTAATGCACCTGCAACATTTCAAAGATGTATGATGTCAATTTTTAGTGATTTAATTGATAAAGGGATTGAAGTCTTTAAGGACGAGTTTTCTGTGTTTGTAACTTAATTTGAAATATGTCTAAATCATTTTAAGAAAGTTCTTGAACGATGTGAAAAGACTAATCTCGTATTGAACTGGGAAAAATGTCAATTTATGGTTGTAGGAGGAATTGTGCTTGGGCATAAAATTTCAGAAAATGACATGAAAGTAGATCATGCAAAAATTCAGGTTATATCAAACTTACCTCCGCCTACTAATGTAAGAGGAGTTAGGAGCTTTTTAAGACATGCTGGATTTTACAGGCGATATATTAAAGATTTTTAAAAAATTACTAAACTTTTATGGCACCTTTTAGAAAAAAGATACAAAATTTGATTTCAACCAAGATTGCCTTAAACTCTTTGAAACATTAAAAGAAAAATTGATCACTGCTCTTATAATTATTTCAAATGATTGAGAGAAACCTTTTGAATTAATGTGTGATTCTAGTGATTATTCAATTGGAGATGTATTAGGGCAGAGATATGATAAGATTTTTAATGTCATATACTATGCTAGTAAGACTCTTAATGATGCTCAGATTAACTACACCACCACTGAAAGAGAGTTGTTAGCCATTGTATATGCTTCTGATAAGTTTAGGTCATATCTGATTGGAGCTAAATATGTTGTGCATACTAACCATTTGTCTATTAAATATTTGATGCAAATGAAGGATGCAAAACCAAGACTAATTAGATGAGTACTTCTGATGCAAGAGTTTGATTTTATAATAGTCGATAAGAAATGAATTAATAATCAAATTGCTGATCATCTATCTAGGCTAGAACAAGAAGAAGTACTTGGCATGGAAAAAGAAATTAATGAAACTTTTCCTGATGAACAACTTTATGCAGTAAAAGAATGTAAAATACCTTGCTATGCTGATATTGTAAATTATATTGTTAGTAGTATTTTACCATATAGATTAACAAAATAACAGGAAAAGAAATTAATTCTTGATGCAAAGTCTTATTTTTAGGATGAACCCTATTTACATAAATAATGCAAAAATTTAGTAATGAGACGATGTGTGCCTTATGAAGAAATTTAGAAAATTATTCAGAGATGTCATGATTCTGAATTTGGAGGACATTTTGGGAATGATAGAACTGTTCATAAAATTTTGCAATCCGAATTTTATTGGCCTACTTTATTTAGAGATGTTAATATATATATATATAAACATGTGACCAGTTTCATAGTGTAGGTAATATTTCTAGAAGAAATGAAATGCCTCTAAATTTTAATTTGTAAATTTAAGTTTTTCATGCATGGGGATTATATTTTATGGGACCATTCATTCCTTCATTTGGAAATATATATATTAATTGCGGTAAATTATGTTTCAAAATGGATAGAAGCAATCACTCGCGCGTCTTTGTTTATATATATATATATATATATATATATATATATATATATATTGCAGTGGATTGTGTTTTAAAATGGGTTAAAGCAATCACTTTACCTCGATGTGATGCTTGGAGTGTTTCAAAATTTTTAATTAAAAATATTTTTACAAGATATGGAATGCCTAGAGTAATCATTACCGATAAAGAATCTCATTTTAGAAATGTGCAATTGCAAGATTGGTCGAAAAATAGAATATAATGCATAAAATTGCAACTACTTATCATCCCCAGACAAGTGATTGACAAGTGATTTTGTAGAAGTATCTAATCGTGAAATTAAGAGAATTTTTGAAAAAAGTGTCAATCATAATAAAATGGATTGGTCTGTTAGATTAGATACTGCATTATGGGTATACAGGACAGCTTATAAGACACCTATAGGTATGTCCCCTTATAGATTAATTTTTGGGATGACTTGTCAATTGCTAGTGGAATTGGAGCATAAAGCTTATTGGGCTATTAAGGAATTCAATTTCAATTTGAAAGATACTAGTGAGAAAAGATTATTGCAATTGAATGAGCTTGAAGAAATTAGAAATGAATCTTAAGAAAATGCTAGGATTTTTAAGGAAAGAATGAAAGAATGACATGATCGAAAGATAATAAAAAAGGAATTTAAACCTGGACATGAAGTTTTATTATACAATACAAGATTGAAATTATTTCCTGGAAAAAAGAAGATTAGGTGGAAAGGACCATTCAAAAATGTAAATGTCTATCCCAATGGAGTTGTTAATATTGAAGATCCCAAAATTGGAAGAATATTTAAAGTGAGTGGGATGATATTTAAAGTAAATGGGCATAGATTCAAACCATATTTTGATGGGCAAAGACTAGTTTTTAAAGAAACTATAATGTTGGTTCACCCAGAATAAAAATCGGGAATGACGAGTTGACGAAATTAAACTAAGTGCTTTGTGGGAGGCAACCCATACTAATCATTGTTTATTTTATTTTTTGAGTTTTTGTTTAGAATATTTTACATATATTTATATTTGTGTTTCCATAGAGTCTGTGTATTTAAGAAAATAATTTTAAAAAAACAACTTCATTTAACTAATTTTATGGAAGAATTGAGAAGTTTTGATCGAAATTGAAAATGCAAATTTTTGGAACTGGTGCATGATGCGCTAGGTTGGCGCATGGTGCGCCGAATTTCAGAGAGCTGGCACATGATGCACCGCGATGACGAAAATGACTTAAAACATTTCAAAAGGCAGTTTTTGGTGGTTTTGGCTGGTTCCTCTCCTTATAACTCCCAAAGACTGATTCTAAAGTTCATTTTAGGGGGGAAAACGAGGGAGGAGTGATTGGATTTCAATTCCAATGGCATCCCGCTCTAAAAATTCCGCTAGATTTGGGATTTTCAACTGGATAAAGTTCATCAGTTTCGATGTGCAAAAGTTGCATGATCATGTTCTAGTGAAGAAGAGGTTAATCAAAGAAAGGGGATTTGTGAATCGAGGATTCATTTGTGAATCGAGGATTCATTCAATACACCGAATACTCGAGTTGAAGAGATTATTGCGCAGAGACATTGGGGAGTGCTTTGTTACACTTCTACCGCCATAGTCGTCCCAATGATAAAAGAGTTTTCTGCAAATCTACATAGAATCAACCAAAGTATTGTCTATGTGCGAGGCAGGCTTGTGCAATCCACTCCTTCAAGAATAAACGAGATGTTTATGATTTAAAATGTGCCTATATGCCATTACGCGAACTTTACCCCTACAAGAGATAATATGAATGAACTTTTTTGGTACCTTACGGATGAAGATGCAAATTGGGAGGCCAAAGTTGATGGAAATGTAAGTTTTTCATCATCATTGTTAAATCCTATTTCTAAGGCATGACACATCTTTATTGCATCATAAGCCTATTTCTAAGGCATGACACATCTTTATTGCATCAAAATTACTGCCTACTATGAAAATCAGTTAGGTAACTAAAAAGAGTATTATTTTAAATTATTGTATTCAAACCAGAAAACCTATTGATATTGGAGCAATCATTGTGAAATCAGTTTTGGGTTTGATTGTGAATGAGTCTGCAATCGGAATTGGACATCCGTCCACTATTTTTCTACTATGCAGTCAATTACAACTACCTTACGAGAGTTGGGAAAAAGTGTTTATTCCTTGGAAGCCGATGGATCCAAAAGTCTATTGCAATTGTATTGGAAAATGTATTGGAAAGGGAGAAGAAAATGATATAAATGTATTGATGTATCAGGAATCCCAGAATTCATCACCTATTCAACCTTACTTCAATTCTAATTCACTTTTAAAAAGGGTGAAGTAGATAGAAAAAGATGTGCATAATCTTATGCATGTAATTGGGAATATTTCTGAAATGTTGAATCACTTGGATTGAATACTTAAAGAACATTTTGAGCTTAATGGTCGTATTGAAGATGACTTGGTACGTATATTCAAGAAACATGCTTGGATTGGGGAGGATTCGACTGATGAGTTTCCTTATCGACCCTTCTATAACTTGTATGTGCACTACCAATCTATGGGAGATATCTAGGAAGATGGGAGTGAAGAAGATGTTTGAACTTAATCTATGCACGGAACATTTTATTTAGTACCGCTTGTTTTAGTTGCTTGTTGTGTTGGATTGCATTTACTTTTATTGCTGAACTATATCAATATTTGTGTTTGGAATTTTGATGTTTAGATTTCAGTGTTAAAATTTTTTGGTTTGCTTTAAACATTGAAATAAATGTTTGTTGGCTTGATAAATGTTAGTTTGTAATAGTTAGTTTGTAATAGCATAGATTTTATATATAAAAGTAAGTTTTGTGTTGTTTATGAAAGATTCATGTTAAATTAATATTTAATTATGCTTATAAAAGTTCATTTGAGTTAATTAGAGGTAGACGTAAAATGGTACAATGCAGATTTTCACAGAAAATGAAATCTGGAAAAATTAAGGCGTTGGTGCAAGATGCACCAGATTGGCGCATGATGCGCCATATTACAGAGAGTTGGTGCATGATGCACCAAATTCCCAAAAACACCAGATTGCCTAAAAAATCTCAAACTCGCACAGTAAAACTCCATTTTTACTTCTTGGGTCGTCTCCTACTGCTAACTCGCACAGTAAAACTCCATTTTTACTTCTTGGTTCGTCTCCTACTGCTAAACCTTGACTTAGGGCTTCACATTGAGCACGATAGAGAAAATTTCATAGGCTAAAAATCCTAGATTTCATCTTCTCTTGGTAAGAGCTTCACTTTAACTTAGAAGTTTTTTATTTTCACTATGAATTTTTCTTTCATTATGTAAATCCAAAAATTGGGATTTTTGATGAAAAAGCTTAAAGAAAACTCATGATGAAAATTTTTTTACCAAATAATCTTACTTGGGGAGTTAGATTTTTTATTTTGTAATGTATTTGGAATTTATTTGGATTTTGGTAGAATTTCAAGTGGCTCCACGAGTGAAGAGAGGAAGGACAAATAATTTTTATCCACAAAGGTTTGTTAATTTGTAGGCCCAAGACAGTTATAAAAACAAAATGGAGTCAAGAAGATTGATCCAGGAACGAGTATTTGCTAACCCAGGTGGTGAGATCGAGAAGGTGATCCTTGCCAGAAATTAGGAAAAATTTTGTTACTTCACTGCAGTAGTGATTGTGCCAATGATTCGGGAGTTTTATGTCAACTTAAGATTTACTTCTCGCAATCACATTCTCGTGAGAGGTAAGAAAATTGAATTTACTACCGAAAGAATCAATGCTTTTTATGGGTTGAGGATTTTATTTTTTTTATGAATATGTTGCATTCATCACTGGATGAAGTGATTGCCTTCCTGAATGATGGAAGAGGATGATGGAGGATTAAAAATAATAAGATAGTTAACTTCTCCACTTCCATGTTGACTAGTCATTTAAAGGTATGATACCACTTCATTTCAGCTAGATTACTACCAACAAATCATCTGACCGATGTAACGAAGGATAGAGCTATATTGAACTATTGTATTCAAAACATGAAAGCAATAGATGTTGGTGATCTTATAGTTCATCATGCACGGAGCATAGCTAAGAGCTCTACAGCTAGTGGTTTGGGTTAGCGTGTCCTGATTTTCACTCTTTATGAGCAATCAAGAGTAGAATCCCATAGAAATGAAGAAAGATTACATCCAAAAAATCCTATTAGCAAGCATATGATTAGAGAGTTAAATCATTTATTGAATTTAGGGGTGGAAGAAATGATACCCTCTACATCAACTGTAGGGGCATCTTCTTCTCGCCCTACATCATTAGAAAACATCATGGACCAACTCAAAAAGAATCAATGCTTTTTATGGGTTGAGGACTGTATTTTTTTTATGAATATGTTGCATTCGTCACTGGATGAAGTGATTGCCTTCCTGACTGATGGAAGAGGATAATGGAGGATTAAAAATAATAAGATAGTTAACTTCTCCACTTCCATGTCGACTAGTCATGAAAGCAATAGATGTTGGTGATCTTATAGTTCATCATGCACGGAGCATAGCTAAGAGCTCTACAGCTAGTGGTTTGGGTTAGCGTGTCCTGATTTTCACTCTTTATGAGCAATCAAGAGTAGAATCCCATAGAAATGAAGAAAGATTACATCCAAAAAATCCTATTAGCAAGCATATGATTAGAGAGTTAAATCATTTATTGAATTTAGGGGTGGAAGAAATGATACCCTCTACATCAACTGTAGGGGCATCTTCTTCTCGCCCTACATCATTAGAAAACATCATGGACCAAGTCATGATTCAACACTTGGATATAGTAAATATTCAAAATCAAATTGGAGAGATTAGAGCAAGAAATGCTTATAATGATGAGTATTAGCAGAGGAAATTTCAGCATGATATAGATTTTGAGGATGCTATGGTGAGGTATCTTTGGGGTGAATACAATGTGGAATTTCCTACTTGCCACAACTTTACTCCATATGCTCCTATTCATGATGAAGAAGAAGAAGAAGATGATGATGAGGAAGGCGATGAAGATTGATACTTTTGGAGTTAGTTTATTTATTTTATTTAGTTGTTTGTTTGTTTGTATGTTGTTTGGATTTTATTTGGTTGACATTTGATACTGTAGTAGTAAAAATTTTTATTTTTATGTCGTGGAGTTAGTATTGCGATAATAACAGTAGATTTTTTACTTTTTCTGCATTTTTAGTATTTTTCAGTTTTTGTTTCTATTCTTAAATCTCAGCAAATTTTTTATAATATATTATGTCTCATTTAATGCTTTAAAACTTGTATGTATTTTTTAAGTTAGTACCTGTAGTATACTAGAGCCTAGTTTCATAGTCAGAAATCCTCTACAGATTAGTTTTTACTTTCATGCAGTTACTGTTTTCTTTCACCAACATTTTTAAATACATAAAAACTTAAGTTTGGCGGGAAGAAAAAATTCTTTTAAAAAGAAGTAAACTAAATTTTATTTGTTCTTAAGTAACAATATTTTTAAAATTAATTTAACATGACCGAGGATATTAAGATTAAACTTTAAATGACTATACTTAAGTTTATGAATATTATGGTAAATTTAGGTAAAGTTTTTAATAGTGAAGGTCAATTCTAATATTAAAGATATTTGGTATGATAAGATATAATTAAAATTTTCTATTTAAAGTAAGGGAAATTGTATTTTTGAAGTATTAAGAAATTTAGAGATTCATGTAAGAAGAAAAGAATGAGACTTTACGAAAATCATAAACTAATATGAATTTATAAAGTGAAGAAAGGTAAGTAGTTTTGACTTTGAGCAGAGGATAGTAAAGTTCAAAACTATTAAAGGCTATCCAGATATAGTAATTCTCACTTGAAAAAGAAAAAGAAAAGAAAGAAGAAAAGAAAAGAAAAATAAGTGAGGAGAAACTTGGGGAAATGCCTAATAAAAAATTGGCATCACTTGAATGAACTGAAGGAAAAAGGAACTTAAGGAAAAAGGTTTATTACATCTTCTAAACTTATATTGGATTATTAGTAGCATTATTAATTGTCGGCAATATTTTTAGTTTGGGGAGTTGCTCGTAAGAAGTTTTTGGTCACCGGAATCGAAATCCTGTCTCCCGCTTCGGAAGGACATTTTAAAGTCTAGAAAAATATGAAATCAAACTGACCAAATATTTTTCATAGTTTAAATGAAAGAGCACTGTACCTCAAACCCTGTATCTATCCCGAAGGATAAATACAAGACTTCAGGATGAGGCTCGATCAAATAAACTGAGAAATATATGACGTTCGTTTGGTCTGCAAAATCATTTTATTTGCTGAAAATTTCTCATATTTAATATGAAGAACTAAATAAGGTTTATATTAAGCTAGGTTTGGAGAAGTTTCCTATAAGGGCAGGCCCCTATAGTTAATTACATCTTAAATGACCAAAGTCACCTAAGAAAACTTTCGATAAAAATTAGAAAATACTATCTACAAGGACTTCAAAAGGATAGGACTGTTCAATGAGATCCGACAAAGAGGTGTGACATGGGATTGGCTCAAGTTTGGATCATTTTATTTTTGAAATCCAAAGGAGGAAGATCTAGGGGATGTCATAGATTCAAAAGAAAACCTCAATGACTTCCCGGTCTATCCTATGGTTTGGTTTAAATTTTGAGAAGAAATATTTAGGTGTTTCATACTGCCAATTTTATTTGATTAGGGCTTACATTTGTATGAAACAGTCACGAAAATAGCCTGAAGGATGTGAAGATTTAGGTCGTGACGAAAGACAACCTTGGAATCTTAAGATGAGTTAGGGCTTATATTGTACAACAGAGCTGTACGAAGGCCTAAAGATGAGGTGAGGATTTATGTTGCATAATCAGACAACCTCAAAATCCTATGGCTTGGGTGGTTAAGTCTTAAGAAGGAAAGGGTTAGCTGGGGGTTTTGCTGTTGAAGATGGCCGTAGTTGTTGTTTTTGTGATGTTTGTGATTAAATTTTAAGTTGTCTTATATTTTGAATGTTGTGGCGGTTAATTTTATCTTGATTGATTTTAGTTTTATTTTTGGTTTTGGTTTTGTGGCTGTCCTAATAGTTTTAGTTTTCATGCAGGGTGACATTGTTGTTTAACATGCAGGTTTGTATTAACATCAAAAGTACTGCATGAAAGTACAAGAAAGACGATGCTGTAAACTGTAAAAGCATATCTGACGAGTCATCTCGTTCCACCACCTAAAACTCAAAATGCATGTCAGGGCAGTTCATGTAAAGGCAAAAAAGTAAGGTTTTGGTAGTTTTCCTAACCCTATTTCATATCTTGGTGGGTCCCCTATTAGTTTGATTAAGGATGATTTTTGTTAAGCAAAACATATTAAGTTTAGTAGACCTACAAGGTATCCAACAAGTCTAGAGAAAGGTCCATGCTTCCCTCTCCCTCCCACCTCCTGGTGAAAAGTCACAAGCTCATTTAAACTTATTAAGTTGCTTAATAATACATTCTATAAATACCTTTAATGCTCAGTGAACAATGATGTTTCAATTATCCCTAAGAGTAGGGTAATTATCATTTGTGATTTAATTTGTAAATTATGTGGGTGAAAACCCTTAAATAAGCAAGTTAGTTCTGTCAAAGACATTTAGCCAACTTTAATTTATGCTTGTAGTGTTTTAAAGATGTTCAATTTTAATTATTTTCACTTTTTGAATCCTTATATAACCAAATTTGATTTAGCTTAGGTCACTACTAAGCCCTTAAGATTTTGGTGAATGTCTTAGTTATTTTTGAAAGAGATTAAAATTTTAAGTGATGATGATTCAATTTTGAAAGTCATTTGAACATCAAATAGGGGTGTTAAATTGGTGAGTTATTAACACCCAAAACTATACCCCTGAGTTTAGGATCATTTATTTGACTGGACTTCTAAATTTTAATAATTTAAGGAAATTACAAATTTATCTTTTAATTAATAAAAGTGAGATTGGTTTCTACCAATTAATCCTCCCTTTAGTTTCAATCCTCTAAATGAGTTAGTTAAAATCAGAGGTTACCCTTTTTCCTCTTTGAATTAAGCCTAAATGTTAATTAAAGCTAAACTTCCAAAATTACACGTTTGCCCCTAACGCTCTATCACCTCATAATTTGTCAAATTTAATTCAAATGACTTTGAAATTTTTATCTTACCTTACTTATGGGTTAATCAAGAAATCAAAGAAAATTTCATAACTTGACCAAGGAAATGCCTAATCCCTTGAAATTTTTACTGGAGGTAGAATTAGACCAAAGAAGCATGGGGACAAATTTTCACTATTTATTAAACAGTGTTTGAATTTTAAGAATTATTTTAAGTTCTAGAGAATTTATTAATTATAAAATATTTTAAGCGTAAAAAATTAAGTTTTACATTTTTATTAAATCTCTTTGGTGTCAGGGGACACAGAGAAATAAATTTGACATTTTTTTGATTTTTCTTTGAATTTTTAGAATTATTTTAGTGAAAATCCATTTTTAGCCTTTAAAAATTATTTTAAGCTTTAAAATTCAATATCTTCATTTAGAAAATTAGAAAAAGTATTCAAATTATTTTGAGGTCTTTAGAAAATAATTTAGAACATTTCTATGAATTTTATTTATTTTTTTTAACTTTTATCATTTTTAATTATTTTAAATATTTAAAAACACGCTAAAAATGAAGTTTTTATTTTAAACATCATTTTATTTTTAGAAAATTCTCTTGATCACAGCGAACTCCAAAAACTAATCTTTATAATTTTTTTAGTTATATTTTATATATTAAAAATCATTTTAGTACCAAAAACGTCATTTAACTTGGAAAATAAGTTTGAGCTATTAAATGAGCTCCAAATATTTTGAAATTTTTATGGGGAGTTCTCTGAACTTTGAATCTTAGTGGAGATTAAAAATGAAGTCATTTAAAAGTTTGTGTTACCCAAAATTAATTTTCTTTGTGTTTTAGGGTTGGTGGAAGTTAGGTGCATTCTTAAAGAGTTAAACGATGAAATATTTTCCAAAGGGTTCTCTGGTCATAGCAAACCTTCCAAAATTTTTTTAGAATTTTCTAAGTAACATGCTAATTATTATGATTAATTAATGCAAATAATAGACATAAACTTGAAAAATATGGATTTCTATCTCGAGGCAACAGCATACTAAAATTTCAAGTCATGGTGAAATGTCTACATGCATGGAGAATCAAAAGACTCAAAATAATATTTACTTAATTAAAAATAAAACATGCATTGAATGGACTTCAAATTATTTCTACATTGTGCTCCTCTCTTCACTAAACAAGAGGATATTTTTATTTTATTTTTATGGTTTTTCTACACCAAGATATGAATTTTTGAAGTTAGGGAGCATTTTCTGAATTATTTAAATCCCTATTTATCTATTTAAATGCGCAGTGCCATGTCAACCTACGGCGGCTCCGAAGCTCCACGCGGCGCACTTCTATTTAACGCTGCAATCCACCTCAACAGTGACTAGGCCCACGATTCGAGTAAGGAAGCTCTGTCCGGCTTGATCTCATCCATTGATGAGATAAACACGCTATCAGACGGCTCTCTGTCATCATCCCCAATGGCCTAGACCGAGAACCGTCAATCTTCAAGGCTTGATATCTCCTTCATTTCTCAACCAAATTGAATGAATTGTTTTTATAATGCTGGTCTAGACTAGAGGAACATATCTATATGGTCAAGATGACATGAAATTAAGCCAAATCAAATGGAGAACCAAAATAGGCTCAACAAGAGAGAGAGTTTAATACCTTTGCTCTAAGAAGGGAAGCTTCAATCAGAGGTGCTCGACATGTTCTTTGGGGTCCAAGGAGGCTAAGGATTGAGCCTCTTACTGTGGTGAAAGGTCTAGGTATAAATTCGACCAAGCTCAATTTCAGGTGTTGGTCTAGAGCTATGCTAGGGTCTTTGTGGAAGGGGAATTTGATAGGGCTTCTCCTTTTTTCACTGCAGTGAAGGTGTTTAATTTAAGTTTGGTGGAGTGTAGAGGTGTATTGAGCTCTATTCTAGTTTTACGCAGAAGTTTGATATCAAAATTGAATTTCCACAATGAGAATCAGTGAGGGAAAGTGGTTGGCTTGAGCTGAGGATGTCTCAAATAGTCTCTGTGAGCAACTTGGAGGGCTCTCTCAGAGAAAATTTCAACTTTACCTCCATGGCTGTGTAGGGGAGCTTTTATAAAAATTGGTTTAAAGGTGGCTATCATGGTCAATTAGGGGGTGCAATGTGATGCTTAGGTGGAGGGTAGAGAGGCTCTAACATTTGATTTGGATGAGGTGGCCTCTAGGTTTGAAATGGGTTATTTTTGGTTTTTTCTGGCCACTAGGCCTGCCGGCCAGGCCAGGGGAGGTGGCTAGGTGCCCAGGTGAGCCAGGGGAATATGTCAGAGCAATTAAATGAGTTGAGGTTTAGTTTTGGCAAAAATTTCCAAGGCTTAAGCAAATATGAAATCAAAATCCTTTGATTTAGGGGACATTTAGTCCATGACTTAGCTTAGGTTATTTTATGGGGTTTAATTTGGTCCATGACTTAGCTTAGGTTATTTTATGGGGTTTAGCTTGGGCACTAGGGTCCAATTAATGGCTTTTGGGTGGTTAGGCTAAATTTTGTGCACTGGTCCAACGTGGGTTCAAATGACTAAAACTTGGGTTTGGGCTAGGGTAGCCATGTCAATTGACCCAATTGATTGATGCATTTGATAATTAACATTTTTGGTGAAGGGTTGAAGTGATTTTGAGTTCAATTGGAGGGTCAATTTGAAGGATTTTGGAGATTTGGTCATTTTGGGCATGTTGGGCTAGACTTGGATCTAGATTGGGCTATCCTTGGTCTAAGCCCAAATTGATTGTTAAGAATGGTCAATAGGAATGCCATGAAGGGCTTTCAACATGAATTGGGTACCAATTTTGCGGTTAAAGCATTCAATTTGGTGAAATTTGGAGGCATAACCAATTTGGGGCTTTTGGACTTACGTCAAAATTAAATGAAATTGAGGCTTCACAAAGGCCAATTGAAGGTCAAGTTTGATGTATGGGAATGTTATGAAGAGTTTAGGGTCTAAATTGAGACGGGTCTAAATTGAGATCTAAATTGAGACCAATAGAGTAGGCCATGGGGTTCAATTAGTAGAACCAAGTCATAGGATCAAAATTGGGCTCAAAGCATGGCCAATTGAGCTTAGATTTGGTTTAGATTAGTCATATTAAAGGTGAATTTGAGTTTAGAGTTGAAATTGGGGGAAATTGGGACCAATTTGATGGACATTTGGAGTGGATTTGGGGAGATTTGGCCCCTTAAGAGCAATTTGGGGGTTTTGGTCAAAGATGGTCAAATTGGCCAAATTAGGCTATGTGGTAGTTGAGAGAAGTGAAATTGGGAATATTTGGAATTTTTTGGGAGTTTTTTTTGGAATTTTTAGAATTTTGGGCTAAGGAGGGGTATTTTGATAATTTGGAATTTTTTGGTGATTTTGGGTAATTTGGGTGTTTTCAAAAGGTTTGAAATGATTTTTAAACAAGTTTGGGTATTTTGGATAAATTTGGGAATTTTGGCCAAATTTAGGGTTCCAAGGGTATCTAGGTAATATGGGCGTTTAGGGGCAAAAGACTAAGTTGGGCATTTTGGTAGAGTTGGGGTGCCAACCACCATAACTAAGACATGGACCAATGGAAACCCCATTTGGGTCGTCTATGTACTGGTCTTAGCTAAACCTTAGCCTAGGGCCAGTGGGTTTAGGGGACAATCTACAAGAGTATCCCAAAAGATTAAGGGAATAGAGTCAAGAAAATTTTGGGTTTGCATTTGTGAGTGATTGTGAGTGAGGTGATTGCTGGTGAGTGCCTTAGCTCTAGAACAACACCAGGGCCAACCCTAAGGTCCAACAGTCCTATAAGAACTCTTCTTTAGCTCCCCCATAGTGACCCCACCTACTAAGTGCTAGAGGTTAGGACCAATATGTAGAACTTCAAGTTGAGCAAAAAGGAGTTTAGAATTTCTAATGGTGAGGGTTCCTTTTCTAGTTTCAAGGAATAGTCAAAAGGAAGTCCTGTGGCTAGACCTTAGGCTATTTAAAAAAAAAACTAGACCTCAACCTAAAATGAGGTCAACAAATGGACCCCAAATAGGTGTGGTGTGCTGGGCAAAGCACACCGCGCGTATTGGCATTGACCGATGAAATCAAAAAAACTGATACAAACTCCTAAGTCAAGAGACATAGAAGGAGTGTGGGATTGTGTGTGATCTTTGTTTCCTGTTGGGGAATATAATAAGTGAATATTTGATCAAAGTCAAGAAGTAGGGACTCTCGCTGGGGACTGAAGAGTGGGTTTTGAGTTATGAGATTTCGAGAATTTATAGAAGATGGGAATCATTGTGTAAGTGCTGACCACGGGGTGGGATTCAAAACTCAGGTATTAATTTTAGAAGAGGGTAGGAAGTTAAGGACCGATCATGAAAAGAGAGGAATCAGAAGTTAGGGACTGATTTCATGATAAGGATTGAAAGTTAAGGATCAATCACAAGAGAGAGCGGTGGAAGGTAAAGACCGACCTCAAAAGGGTGAATAAAAAATTAGGGAATGATTCAAAAATGAGAATTGAATGGTAGGGATCAATCTTAAAAGAGAGCATCGGTAGGTAAAGACCTACCTCAAATGGGTGAAAAAAAAATTAGGGACTGATTCGAAAATGAGAATTGAAAGGTATTGATCAATCTCAAAAGAGAGTGTCAGAAGGTAAGGACTGACCTCAAAAGTGTGAATCAGAAATTAGAGAATGATTCGAAAATGAGAATTGAAAGGTAGGGATCAATATCAAAAGAGAGCATCGAAAGGTAAGGACCGACCTCAAAAGGAGTGAATCAGAAGTTAAGCACTGATTCGAAAATGAGAATTAAAAGTTAATGATCAATCTCAAAAGAGAGCGTTGGAAGGTAAGGACCGACCTCAAAAGGGTGAATCATAAATTAGGGACTGATTCAAACATGATAATTGAAAGGTAGGGATCAATCTCAAAAGAGAGAGTCAGAAGGTAAGGACCAACCTCAAAAGGAGTGAATCAGAAATTAGGGACTAATTCAAAAATGAGAATTGAAAGTTAATGATCAATCTCAAAAGAGAGCGTCGGAAGGTAAGGACCGACCTCAAAAAGGTGAATAAAAAATTAGGGACTGATTGGAAAATGAGAATTGAAAAGTAGTAATCAATCTTAGAAGAGAGTGTCAGAAGGTAAGGACCGACCTCAAAAGTAGTGAATCCAAAATTAGCGACTGATTTAAAAATGAGAATTGAAAGGTAGGGATCAATCTCAAAAGGGAGCGTCGGAAGGTAAGGACTGACCTCGAAAGTAGTGAATCAGAAGTTAAGGACTGATTTGAAAATGAGGATTGAAAGGTAGTGATCAATCTTAAAAGAGAGCGTTGGAAGGTAAGGACTGACCTCAAAAGCAGTGAATTAGAAATTAGGGACTGATTCAAAAGTGAGAATTGAAAGCTATTAAACCCAAAGATATGTGTCATGTGAAAAGGCTAACATTTTTAAAGAAGACATGTAGAATTTTTTTGGGACTTTGTGCATAATGTGAAATTATGCGGGGATGTGAAGAACATTAGTGCAGACAAAGACAATTGTGCTGCGTGAGCAAAGAGTAAGAGACTCTGAAATCGAGAGAATCCACTCAACAGATTTATTTTCTTTTATTGTTGTTTCTATCACATTTATTTTTTTCAAAATATGTTTTCAAAATTTGATTTTAGTTGGTTAAATTTTTTTTAAAAGAGAGTTGTTTTGTTGTTTGTTTATTGTTTATTTTTGTTTAAATTTTATTACCGTTAAAAAAAATTTTGTTTGTCGTTTTGTTCTTTGTTCGTTGTAATTTTGAACCAACGTGTGGTTCGTGGCATCCATCCATCGCACAAAAGGCAATTGACAAAAAGACATATTTTTGAACAAAACTTCATTATTTTCTTCCAACAAAATGTTACAGATCAAGTGTAGGTCAACGCCTCAAAAAGTACAATATGCAAAATGCTTCAAAGTACATCCAAAATATCTCATGTCAAGTACACAATATAGGCTGAGCATCTCTGGTACATATCACATTGTTGTAATGTAGTAAAGTAGAAAGGAATCCTCTGATTGTCTATTCCTACTATGACGAGCTCCTAATCGAGCTGACCTTCTAAGCCACGCTTCAGGACAAGAGTTCCCTTTGCATGTGCTCAGAAATGCAACCCTCTCATAACTTGTAAGGTAGTAGTTCCTCCAGTTATGGATCTGGCTGAAATCTGTGCAGCATTTTGCTGTTGTCCATCCGTCGGAAGGTTACGAACACCCTGCAGTGTTGCACTCTTGGAATGTAATGCTTGGCAACTTCTGCACCGTTGCCTTTAACAAAAAGCACTGAGCTAACTAGTAGGGGAATCTCCACAGAGCCTCTGAACTCACCAAGGCTGAAGATGTCAATTTCTTTCCCAAATAAAATGTTGTTTTTACTCATGAATGAGACCATACAAAAAAGTCTCACGAAGTCATGGTGCTCTATATGTGGAGGAATGAAATCACCCTTGTTGTAGATGTTGATAATACAACTATTTGGAATTCAGGTAGCGGGCAGAATACTCAATCTGACCATTCTTTTGATCAACCACTTTATCATTGGCGGTAGTGGATCTTCTTGATTGTGATTGAGGATCCCAAGAAAATTCCCTTGTCTATCATTTGTGAAGTTGTAGTAGCAGCCACACTGGATAGTAATCCTTCCTTTTCCTCGCATCCATGTCCTTGACTCAGAATAGGTCCTTTCCATAAGTAAACCTACTCGCCATATGTCCCTTAGGTCAAAAATGCAGTCAAGAATACTTTGTTCATCAGTTTCTGAGAAGACTCTGGCATACAGTTCTAATCCCTCCAGTTTGTTGATGAATTTTCCTTGTACTTCTTCATAGAACTCAAAGTCTCTTTTATTTACTTTGCTCATTTTATAATATTCCACCATACTGGAAGTCGGTAGTTGTCGTGGGTATTCCCTCATTTGAACATCAGTAGGAACCCAAGATGGTGCTATCTCTAGCTCTAACAGAATGTATGATTCTGTGTCCGACAGGACGTTTATCTTTGTATCCCTCGGAACATATGGCTCTGCATCCATTGGGACTTATGGCTCTACCTCTATCGGGTAATCAGCGGTCTGAGATCCATCATCAATAGATGCATATTCCTTTAATGTGCTGTAGTGTTGTAGTGCTGTAGGTGTAAGACGTTGCAGTCTGGGCACTCCACGAATGCCCCTGTAGCTGATGCTCGTGCAGGTATTTCGGCATTATAGGTAAGGCAACCCGTACATAAAACATCTGAAGCTAGTAGTATCTTTGGCTTTGTAACAAACTAGGGCTCCTCATCCATAGTGGGTTGGCTGGAGGAGGTCTCTTTCATGCCCGGATCATAAATGCATCCCTCAGGAATAGGAGCGAGCAAGTTGTTTGCCTCTTTATGACAACTCTTCTCTTCTCGTAAGAAAGCTCTCTTTTTGCGTCGGCTGGCATTTCTTTGTTGTTTTCTTTGCAGGGGAGCAAACGGTATCCTTTCATTATCAGCAGTGACTTGGCCTCTAGTCGGCTTAGCTATCATGGATGGTAAACAGTTGGGCCCCTCCATCGTGTCCTGTTGTACCATCACATTCTTTCCTTTCAGTGACACACTGTCTTTGGTGGGTCTTTGGTGCTTTGGTGGCCACCCTTAGTAGTGAGGGCAACCCTTCCTTTTCCCGTCGACTGACGAAATTCATTAAAGGTCCCTTGTAATCCATGCTAACTTGGTTAAATTCCATGTTGAAATCTATAATGCCGCCCTACGGTGCCATTTATTCATTTAGTGCGAGATTCCAGCCATCTTTGAAGGCGAAGATCAGCCTCTGGCCTGACATTTTTCTGCAGACGATAGGAAAAATGTCAGTGGGCTGAAACTTAGCGTGAATAAGAACAAAACAAAGTATTTATTAAAGGAAATTTTTGTTTATTTTAGTGAAGAGATTGTTTATTTATGTGTGAATTTTGTTTAAATTAGTAGCATATTAAGTTTGAAAAGAGAAAATTGAGGTGTGTAATTTTCAAAAAATTCTTTTTTTTATTATGTTGAGGTTAATTTTGTTATAAAAATTTTGGACCTGGTCACAGACCTTTGGCCACATAGATAACCCCAAAACAATAAAAATTTCAAAATTTCAAATCAAGTGAAGGCAAGCAATGTCAGGTTGCATAGTATGTCTTCAGGTATCGTTCGTTGATTGGTAGCATGGGTCTTTCACCCCAAAAGTACACTAACTGGTAGGTTTCTCCTGCATAGACCTTTTCAACGACAAATGGTCCCTCCCAAGTTGGCTTGAATTTTTCACCTATCTTGCGGCGTGCAAGAATAGGCCTTTTGAGCATGAGGACCTTTGAAACCAACTTTGAATGTCCTTGGGCGGACCAATTTATCATGAGCTTATACCATCTTTGCCTGGTAAAGTTACAGATGTTATTGTGCTTCAATTCATTTTCCTTCGAGACTCTTTAGTTCCTCGAGCCTGACATTTGCACTTTCTTCTGTTGTGAGTTGGTTGGCAATAGCGACTCTGAGAGATGATGTCTTAATTTCTAACGGTAGCACAACCTCAGACCCGTACACGAGCATGTAGGGTGTACACCGAGTGGAAGTCCTGAATGTTGTTTGGTAGGCCCACAAAGCTTCTAGCAAATTGTTGTGCCAATCCCTTTTGTTTTCATCGAGTGATTTCTTCAAAATCTGTACCAATGTTTTGTTGAAGGCTTCAGCCAAGCCATTTTCTCCGGGATAGTAAATTATAGAGTATCTCCAATCTATCCTGTGTCTTTTGACAAAATTATTGATTTTTGTGGTTTTAAAAGCTGTCCCATTGTCGAAAATTATTCCTCGCGTTACTCCAAAATGATAGACGATTTGGCTCTTGAAGAATTGAAAGACGTGCTGTGTTGTAACCTCCGTGCTGTGTTGTAACCTCTTGTAACCTCTCGTAATGGCATTGCCTCTGCCCATTTGGAGAATTAATCCATGGAGACAAGTATAAACCTATTTTCTTAGGAAGATGGAGGATCTATCGAACCTATTATGTCTGTGCCCCAACACTCAAATGGCCACGATGGGTGTAGCACATTCGGAGGTTGGTGCAAGACCACCCCATGCACTTGGCATTGGTGACATTTTCGGGCTATTTCCATGCAGTCGGACATCATTGTTGGCCAATAATATCTGAGTCTCTTGATCTTCATTTTCATTTTTGGTCCCGACTGGTGAGCGCCACACAATCCGACATGTACTTCTTTGACAATATTTTGGGCTTCGACTTTGCTTAGGCATCATAGCCACATCTGGTCGAATGATCTTCTGTAGAGGACATCACCAACCAAGGCGCATTACATAGCCCTTTTTGTAATGTGATGTGCCTCAGACTTATCTTCCAGCAGCTTTCCAGTATGCAAATATTCTATTAATGGCTTGTGCCAATCTTCGTTGATATCCGTAATTGCAATCTTTGTTTCTTCTTTTCCAAGCTTGTGTAGATTGTAGAGGTTGATTCTAGAAAAAAATTGTCTTCTCTGTACTGAGATTTTAATGGAATCCTTTGGGGGACACACCAGTTCTTTAACGAGTTTTACTTTAGCGTTCGCATGGGCATTATCTCCCCTAAAAATCCAGTAGAAAGTCACGTAGGGAATCTGCTCCAGTAGCTTCATCGCGTATTAGTGATATTCTGCTAGTGTTGGATTCAGAATTTTGTATTGTCCAGCGACTTGCTGAATGATGAGTTGAAAGTCACCGTAGATGGCAATGTTTGTTATATCCATTGAGATTGCTAACTCCAATCCGTTCATTAAAGATTCATATTCCGCTGCATTGTTGGTGCACGACTCTGTCAGGTGGTGTGAGAACCTCAACATACCTTTATCTGGTGTGATAAAGATCAAACCAATCCCTGCTTTTCATGGTATAACTAGGGAATCTGCTCCAATAGCTTCATCGCGTATTAGTGATATTCTGCTAGTGTTGGATTCAGAATTTTGTATTGTCCAGCGACTTGCTGAATGATGAGTTGAAAGTCACCGTAGATGGCAATGTTTGTTATATCCATTGAGATTGCTAACTCCAATCCGTTCATTAAAGATTCATATTCCGCTGCATTGTTGGTGCACGACTCTGTCAGGTGGTGTGAGAACCTCAACATACCTTTATCTGGTGTGATAAAGATCAAACCAATCCCTGCTTTTCATGGTATAACTATGCCTGATCCTTTGTCTTTTCTGGTTGATGAAGCTCCATGGAAGTACATTTTCCAGCATTGCGCACTGGAAAATTCCATTTGTAGTATTTGCTCGTCTGGTAACTTGTCGTTAAGAGGGGAACCAGCTGGCAGTGGGTGTGCAGTGAGAAAGTTTGCTAGAATCTGTCCCTTGATAGCACGGAGGGAAACAAATGTTATATTGAATTGTAATAAGATCATTGACCATCTTGCTAGACGTTCGGAGAGTGTTGGTCGGGTCATAAAATATTGCAATGGGTTAACTTTTGAAATTAGAGTAATTTTATGAGAGAGCATGTAATGTCTAAGCTTTTGGGAGGCAAAAATTAACGCCAGACAATGCTTCTCAATAGGTGAATACCTTACTTTCGTCGATATTAGACGACAAATCAATTAGTAGAGTGTGTTTTCTTTACCCTCATCGTTGATTTGGGCTAGGAGGGCTCTGAGAGAGTCATCTAAGGCCACGGTATAAAGCATCAAAGGTTTCCCTAGGATAGGGCTGCCAAAACAGGAGGTATTATTAAATATTGTTTAACGTCCTCGAAAGCCCACTGGAATTTCTCTTCCTAAATGAATTTGGCATCCTTTTCAATTAATGTCGAGAAGGGTTGACACCTACCTGAGAGATTAGAAATAAATCGTCTCAGATATGCCAATTTCCCTTGGAAGGAACGTAGTTGTTTTAAGGTTTAACGAGGAGGCATTTTCAAGATAGCTTTAATCTTATTTGGGTTGATCTCGATTCCCCAATAATGGAAAATGAATCCTAGAAACTTCCTAGAGGTAACTCCAAATAGCACTTTAAGGGATTCATTTTAAGGTCATATCGTCATAACCGTTCAAACATGATTTTCAAATTTCATAAATGGTCTATTTTTTGTTTGCTTTGATGACCAAATCATCCACATAGCATTCTACTTGATTGTGAATGAGGTCATAAAAAATTTTCGTCATTGCACGTCATTGCACGTTGATATGTTGCTTTAACCCAAACGACATCACTGTGTATTAGAAAATTCCGATCGGCGTTCTGAAGGCTGTAAGTGCTGCATCCTCGAGAGCCGTCTTGATTTGGTTGTATCCCAATGATCCGTCCATAAAAGAGAAAATTTCATGTGTAGAAGTGATATCCAACATTATTTCTGGTATTGGTAGTGGAAACTTGTCTTTCAGACATGCTTTATTCAAATCCCTGAAGTCTACACAAACACAAATTTGTCCATTTTTCTTCTTGATAGGTACAATACTGGCTAACCATGTGGGGTATTGCTCTTCTTTCACAAATTTAGCGTCCATTAGTTTCTTTCATTTCTTTATCTCAACAATAACTTGTTGCTCTATTTTGAGGTGCATTCTTCTTGGAGCTTGTTTTACTACGGTTAAACTTTTATCTACCCCAAGTTTATGAACTGCAACTTCTGCATATAGTCCTAGCATTTCATCATAACTCCATGCGTAGCAATCCTTGAATTATGTTAACAATTTGCTTAACGGTAGAGATTCTTCATCGTTGGCTCTTCAGCCCCGAGGTTGATTTCTTTCAACTCATCTACCATTGACTTGATTCCTCCTCAAATTCAGGCAAAGCATCTTTTATTAGCTGATCAGTAGAGTCATCCTCTATATCGAGGCAATCCTCTTCTAATTCACTAGCAACAACAATACAAAATTCTGAACATCGACTGGTCCGACTGTACCAAATCTGAGACCCTCTTTCGAGTTGGGAGTTTGACTTTTAACACTCCATAACTTTTTAAAATGTTGTAATTTATCTTTTGACATTTGTTTTGGCAAATGTCCTTGTTGAAATAACTTTTGTATGTAAGGTAAAAAGTAACCAAAAGGTAATTCCATTAATTCATTAGGATCATCATCCAAATTTACATGATTCTTAATATTAGTAGAGGTAGAAGCACAGTAAAATTTAATTGGCTTTGAATCACCACTAATGTAAAGGTATAAAACTTCTCTCCCTCCCGAGCCTGTTTTGATTCTACATTTGATTAGGCTTAATTTAATTGCATGATTACCATATGGATGTGGTCGCTTTTCTCAGCATCTTCTAAGGATATCTTGTATTGAGGTTTCTTCTATTTTGTCATCATTATTTCATCTTCGGAACTGTCCACATCACCAATGTTGATGGTTGACCTAGTCTGTTCAACAATTAAGTTGGTTCTTCCCCGTGCACGTCCCTGGCCTTGACCTCGGGCGCACGAACTAAAAGAACCTCCACCAACTTGTTGTAAGTGAGTAGTCAAAGCTCGCTGAAGCAGAGTGGAATGGCCCTGCCATTGTACTTCTTCTGAATCTTTACTTTTGTTTGTTGCAATTTTACTAGAGAAGATAATTTTCTTTGGAGGCACGTAGTAGGCAGCATCTTCATGAATGCCAACTTCATGAACTGAAAATGGTTGTAGATCTCCTTTGATGCAATGCTCTTGTCCTTCTTTGTAGTACTTGATGCACTGGTGTAGAAAAAATGGAACCATGTTGTGTTCATGAATCCATGGTCGACCAAGTAGAGCGTTGAAAAAGATCTCGGTGTGGATGATATGAAACTTGGCGGTTGTTGCTAGTTCTCCAACCTTCATAAACAATGTAATCGATCCAAGGGCTCTTTCTAACTTTCGGTTGAATCCTCTTAACATCATTTTATCAGCTGTAAGCTCTTGAGATTTGATGTCCAAATAGGTCAATGTTTGTAGAATCATCAAGTTGAGTGATGCTCCAGGATCTACTAAAACTCTGGACAACACAAATCTGCCAATGTTAACGGAGATGTAGAGTGGTCGGTTGTGGTCGGTAGTACCAAGCAACAAATCTTCATCTGTGAAGTTCACCCCAAACAGTTCTTTTAACGAGCAAACTTCATCTGAGGATGTGCTGGCCAACTGAGCTAAGCAAATCTCTGGGTCGAGCAACGCTGTAACCAAAGACTCTCTCATCTCCTTTGACAGGATTAGAGCGTCATAGATGCTTGCTGACCTCACTTTTGGTTGAGGTTTAGTTTTTTCTCTTTAGTAGCCTAAGGTCTAGCCATAGGACATTCCTATTGGTTGTTCTTAGAAAACTAGACATGGAACCCTTACCATTAGAAACTCTACACTCCTCTTTACTCAACTTGAAGTTCCACATATTGATCCTAACCTCTAAGCACTTAGTAGGTGGGGTCACTATAAGGGAAACTCAAGATGAGTCTCCCTTAGGACTGATGGACCTTAGGGTTGACCCTGGGTGTTGTTCTAGGGCTAAGGCACTCACTTGCACTCACTCTCACCCACAATCACTCACAATCCTAAACCTAAAACTTGTTAACTTTCATCCCTTGATCTTTTGGGAGACTCATGTAGATGGTTCCCTAAACCCACTAGTATTGAGCTGGGGTTTAGCTAAGACCAGTACATAGAGGACCCAAATGGGATTTCCTTTGGTCCATGATTCATTTAGGGTGATTAGTTACCCAATCCTATCAAAAATACCCATCTTAGCCTTTTGCCCCTAAACACCCCCAAATTACCTAAACACCCTTGAAACTCTAAACTTAGCCAAAATTCTCAAGTTTGCCCATGATACCCTAATTTGCTCAAAATTCATTTCAAACCTTTTGAAAACCTCCAAACACCCAAATTACCCAAAATCTCCAAAAATGACCAAATTACCAAAATACCCCTCCATAGCCCAAACTTCCAAAAATTCCAAAAAATTCCCAGAAAATCTCAATAAAACTCAAATATTCTTAATTTCATTTTTTTCAACAATCACATAACCCAATTTGGCCAATTTCACCATCTTTAACCAAAACCCCCAAATTTGCCTTTAAGGGCCCAAATTTCCCCAAATTCAACTCAAATGTCCATCAATTTGATCTCAATTGACCCAATTCCAATCCTAAACTCAAATTAACTTTTGATATGGCCAAACTAAACTAAATTCAAGCTTAATTGGCCCATGATTTCAGCCCATTTTTGACTTAGTTCAAAACCCTAATTTTGACCATATGACCTAATCTCACCAAATTGAACCCATATCCTAGTCAATTGGCCCCAATTAATGTTGAAAAATCTTTATAACATTATTATACATCAAAACCAACCATAAATTGGCCAACCATCAATTGGCCTTGGTTTTGATTTTGGCTTAAATCCAAAATTCCCAAGTTTAGCCCCAAATTGGCTAAGTCCCGTTTAGCCCCAAATTGGCCCCAAATTGGCTAAGTCCCCAAATTTCACCCAATTGATATCCTCAACCTCCAAATTGGCATCCAAATCATGTTGAGAACTCTTCATGGGGTCCATATTGACCATTTACAATAATCAATTTGGAATTAACCTAAGGCTAACCCAAGCTAGACCCAAGCCTAGCCCAACATGACCAAATTGACTAAAATTCAAAATTCCCTCAAATTGACCCTTCAATTGAGCTCAAAACCACTTCCATCCTTCAAAAAAGTTGTTCCTTATGATCATCTACACCAAATTCCATATTTATTTGGGCCAATTGACATGGCTACCCTAGACCAAATCCAAGACTTTGTCATTTTCACCCACTTGGACCCATGCACTAAAGGTGACCGATCTTAAATTGAATCACAAGTGATAATTAACCTATTCTTAGGGATAATTGAGACATCAATGTTCACTGAGCATTGCTGAGCCAAAACACCTCTAACAACCTAAACTAAGCCATGGACCAAAGGTACCCCAAATTACAACATAATAATTTTAAAAGAACTCAAGATTTTCCACCAGGCAGCGAGAGAGTAGCACGGACCTGCTTCTTTCTCTAGATCTGTTGGATACCTCGGAGATCTACTCAACTTAATATGTTTTGCTTGGCAACATCATCCTTAACTAAACTCCTAAGGACCTACCAAGGTATGATCTAGGGTTAGATATGTCATCAAAATTTTACTTCTCTATTTCACATAAGCTGCCTTAACATGTCTTTTGAGTTTCAGGTGGCGGAACGAGAAGACTCGCCAGGGACGCCTTTAGAGTAACATTGTCTTTCTTTTACCTTCATACTGTATTTTATACCTACAAAATTTACATGCTAAACAATGACGCCACCCTGCATGAAAACTAAAACTATCAGGATAACTACAAAACCAAAACCAAAACCAAAACTAAAATCAATTAAAATAAAATTCACAGCCACAACATTCAAAATATAAAACAACTCAAAATTTAATCACAAACATCACAGAAAACTATAACTTTAACTATATTAAGATGTCTCTATCGGATGATCGAGAATTCCTCCACCCAAATCAAGCCTAGAAGCCAGCTCAGTCAAATTGAGTTGTAGAACTCCTCTGCCCTCCACCTAAGCACCACATTACACCTCCTAATTGGCCATGACATCCACCATAACCCCATTTTTATAAAAGGCCACCTCCACGACCATTAAAACCAAGTGCTGAAAATCTCTTGGAGAGAGTACCTAAAATCCCACATAGAGAGACCTCTCCAAACAAACCACAGAGCTTCCCTAAGATCCCCTCAGTGCATTCCAACAATTTTCCCTCACCAATTTCTATTACCGAAGTTCAATTTTAAGCTCAAAATCTTGTCAGAAATCAGGACAAAGCCCAATACACCTTCACAGTTCACCAAAATCAAATTAACTCTACCCATACCTTATCAACAGTGAAAGAAGCTAAAGCCCCATAAAATCTCCCTTCCATAGAGCCTCTACCATAGCTCTAGACCAACACCCAAATCCGGC
>NW_018165654.1:382022-383023 GCF_001263595.1 Phalaenopsis equestris | reverse complement strand
GGGTTCTCCTCTGGATCCATGACATCCCCTAGTTCTTCCTCCTTTGGATTCTACAATAAAATGTTCCAAATTTGAACCAATCCCCTTTCACACCTCTACGTCCGATCTCATTAAAAAGTCCTACCCTTTTGAAATTCCTTGAAGATAATATTTCCTGATTTTTATCGAGAGTCTTCTTAAGTGACTTTAGTCATTTAAGATGTAATTAACTATAGGGTTTGCCCTTATAGGAAACATGTCCAAACCTAGCTTAATATAAACCCTATTTAATACTTTATATTAAATAGGGGAACTTGTTGGCAAATACAAAGGTTTAGCAGACCAGACAGTTGTCATACTTTTTTTAGTCTATTTGATCGAGCCTCATCCTCAAGTCTTGTGTTTATCCTTCAAGATAGATACAGTGTTTGAGGTATAGCGCTCTTTCATTTAAACTATAAAAAATATGGGGTCAGTTTGATTTCATATTTTTCTAAACTTCAAAGTCCTTCCAATGTGGGCACGGGATTTCGATTCCGGTGACCGACAACTTCTTATGGGCAACTTTCACCCACCTTAAAATAGCGCCGATAATGCTTAATCGGACCGACAACTTCGTAAGATGAGCTAGCACGTTGTAATTCACTTTATGTGGTCCTCCAATTTTCACTTGGTTGTGCATTTAAGTGACTTGATTTTTGATCTCTACTATTATTTATGATCCAGAAAACTCACCATAAAAATTTTAAAATATTTTGAGTACATTTGATAACTTAACAGACCAGACAGTTGTCATACTTTTTTTAGTCTATTTGATCGAGCCTCATCCTCAAGTCTTGTGTTTATCCTTCAAGATAGATACAGTGTTTGAGGTATAGCGCTCTTTCACTGTGGTGCTTGAGGATTGGCTCCTCACTCTCGGTGCTGTCATAGTTGTTATCGTTGATGTCTCCTTCGGTATTGTTAACGAGTTTGTTAGACTCAAGTACGATTTAAGGATCATTTTGGGAATCAATGGGAAT
>NW_018165654.1:376074-381977 GCF_001263595.1 Phalaenopsis equestris | reverse complement strand
TCATCACTAGAAATAGTTAAAACGTAGCCAAAATTATGATCGTCATATTCATAAGACCCCGGAGGGGCAAAATAAAAATCATACAAATTCAGAGGTTAAAGGTTTTTCTTTCCCGAATCCGAAACAAC
Organism: Phalaenopsis equestris; assembly: GCF_001263595.1. Taxonomy (NCBI): domain Eukaryota; kingdom Viridiplantae; phylum Streptophyta; class Magnoliopsida; order Asparagales; family Orchidaceae; genus Phalaenopsis; species Phalaenopsis equestris. The sequence continues at coordinate 381,849 of NW_018165654.1, read as the reverse complement.
CAATCTAGCAGAGGCAGCCCCTATCCTACCCTCTGTGCTATTAATCTTTGTGGTAATGTTCTTCTTCTTTGTCTTTGACGATGATGGATCTTGTGGTGAAATCTTTATCTCAGGCTTGGCAAGTTGAAGAATATGATCAAAAGCTTATTTTGATGCATTCTGGATTTGATTTAATATTTTCTTGGATGATTTGCTCCAAAATTCACTCCATCCATCTTTTCTAGCACTCCATCCATCTTTTCCAGTATGTGGAAGATTGTTTTCATGAATTCTAGATTTGATTTAAGACCTTCTTGAGTTTGGCTCAAGTAGTTTGTCCCAAGTCGTACTCCATCCATCTTATCCAGTATATGGATCAATCGGAGAGATTGATTCGACCGAAATCATATTTATAGAACCTTTTTCAAGTTCTCTTAAATATTCTTTCAGGATTGTTATATTTGTTATATTTCCTTCTTTCTCGAGCCAATCCTTAAAGATGAAGCATTCTTCTATAGTGTGTCCGAGCAACCGGTGGTATGGGCAATAATTTATCCGGTGGTATGGGCCGGTGGTACGGACAATAATTTGTTTCGTTTTTCTTATCAACTTCTTTGGGCTTCTTTGGATCTGGTAGTCTGAACTCAGGTTTCTTCATCAGACTTTTGAACATTTTGGATACAACTTCATCTTTGCAAGAATACACCATTTTCTATCATTCTGCTAAAGATATTCTCTTATTCCCTGTTCAAGGTGACCCTTCTTGAGGTGGTCGCTGGCTGGACTGGTTGTTCTATTTCTGTGCCTGCTGTGATGAAGACTGATGAGGATTTTTTGCATATATTATCATTGGTTGTTTTCCTTTATCGACCTACTATTCCTGAATTCTTTTCAAAAACTCTGGTTTCCTTGGACTTCTCATGTGAATCCATATGTTTGATTTCTTATTGAAGATTGTTGGCTTTACTAAGTAGCTTCTCAAAGGATTTGATGGTGAGTCCCTTGAGCATGAAAGCTACTGGGCCATGAATGCTTTTGAGTAAAATCTCAAATGCATGATGTTCCTGTAGCTGAGGTTCACACTTCAAGCTAAGGTTTCTCCACCTCAAAATATAATCCACTAAAGTCTCATTGGGCTTTTGCTTTTCCATCATGAGCTCTCCTATAAAGACATGGTGTTGCGCTCCGATAAATCTTTTCACAAATAATTGTTCCAGCTCGACAAATGTGTTTACTGATCCATTGGTCAAATTGACATAGCAATTGAAGGCGATCCCTGACAGGCTGCTGATGAAGTATTGGAAGAGTAAAGCTTTGCTATTTCTTGTGTTTCCACAACTGGCTCGGAAGTGTGCTATATGCTGTTTCGGATTTCCAGTCCCATCAAATATTTTAAAGTTTCGGGCCACAAAACCCTTGGGGAAGGGTACGACATCAAATTCTTCCGGGTAAGGTCTACCCTTTAGAATCAATGCACCACCCTTAGATTGGGTTATTAGATTGGGTTAAGGCCTCCTGAACTTGTTCGTCCATTTGCTTGAATTCCTTCTCTGGCATGGAAACCGATGGAGATCCTTTTTTTGTTGCTCATCTCTGTTTGCCAAGGCAACTTCCCTTCTTTCATCTGTAATGTGTATTATCTCTAGTTGGTTGACATCTGGAGATGCTAGTTGCAGTGCTTGTGATTGCCCTTGAATGGTGGCCATGACAATCATAACTGTAGCCATCTCCTCTATCATTTTCTTCAGTTAACTGACTTGTTCATCCCTTATGAGGATAGCCCTGCGCAGCTCATCTACAGCATTCTCTTCGAAGAGAGGTTGAGCCTCGCGTGTAGATGTAGCAGCTTTGGTTTCAATTACATGGACATCCATGAAATTTTCTTCAAGGTAGTCATTATAGTCAAAATCTTCATCATTGTTGTCGATGGAAACTCCGTGTTCCCGAGCCAACTCAGAAATCTCGACCCTGAGCTTTTCAACTTTTTCTTCGATCACTGATTCTTTGATTGTTCTAAGATCTGGAGGACCCTGCTGGACCTCCTCCTCTTGTTCTTCCATTTCACTGGCAATTGCTGTGACGATGTCAATTACTTCAGACCCTGACTTCATTCCATGATCTTGCTTTGCGGGCAAACTGGATTGTATTGGTACAGCGACCTTGGGTATCCATAACTTTTTCTTTGATGATGATGTCTCAGGATTGAGAGTTCTAGCAGAAACATCAGTATGTCAAGGAAGAGTGTGCTCCCCATGGTGCAGACTAGCTACAATATCGAGTAATCTCTTTGTCTTCTCCTTTAGAATTTTAGGGATGCCTTGTTGTGCGTACTTGGTAAAATTCATGGACTCGGACTTGACTTAATTGGTCGACGACCTGCGATCCTGGTGATGGGAGACTCGGTGGTGACTATGGTGGTATCAACTCTGCTCCCCAAGTGAAACCAGACAGGAATACGAGTAGACAATGCATCATACGAGTAGAGACAATGCATCATTTAACTTTTGAGATTGTTTAGCAGATCTGACATCCTTTAAAATTTCTCTCTTTATGCAAGGGAATATTGCATGTCCCACTTGTTTACGTATTTCACTCACTAAACAACCTTCTTTGGCGGCTAGCCTCTGAAAAATTGAACTGACGGCTCGGGTGATAGGAGTATGTTTCTTTATATCCACACCCTGTCCATGAAGTGACAGTAATGCAGCGGTGATTTTCTGGATACTTTCGTAAATGTTGGAATCCATAAAAGGATAAAATCTACTTCCCCGCAGAAGTGGATATGCTTCCGATAATTCTAACTCATCCTGGTGAGGCTTTTCCTCGACATGTATTTCCTCAGAAGTCTGGGCTTTAGTGGCCCTCCAAACTCTCTTGCTACGGTTTCTCCTTTGGGTTTGAGTTAGTGGTGTTTTCCTCGACATGTATATTCTTAAAATTAAATATTTTAAGCAAATTGAGATTTGCTTAAAATAGTGATATTTTGATTTAGCGGGGACAACAGGCTTGGTAGGTGCCACGGTGACAGTAGTCTTGGCTTTCTTGTAGGAAGGAAAGTTCTGAAGACAATTTAGGTTGAACTCAGCAGACGGCTCCTGAACTTCTGGAGCAGTGACTTTTATCACGACGAATGGAACCTTCCCAAGGATAACCTCAAGGTCTTCAAATCCAGCTCTGCACTTGCTGTGGGGACCAAGGGAGCAATATTGCGGGCTTCATGGCTTGTTGGCAAGTTGCAGGAAAATGTCAGCATTGGGTAGGCCATTATAACTGCTTTAAAACAAAAAGTTTTGGGGTTAGTTATATGGCCACAACCTTATAACCTTTAGTGCAAGCATTGAAAATTTATAGAGGTTGGTCTGTAGACTGGGTAAATTTTAGTTTGTGGGGATTTTAAAAGTTTTTAGTAAAAAGGTAATTTGAAAGTAGAAAATTTTAATTAATATAAGAAAATTTTAAAGCATGCGCACACAACACAATTTGATTTAATTTGCAAAATAGCAAATTAGATTTGGAAGGGAGATGTGAAGTGCTTAAGTCCCAATGCTGGACCCATTTAGCAACACACAATGCCCAGGTGGAACTAGTCCACCAACACACCTACTAAGGTCCGACACCACAAGATGATTTAAAGAGTCCTTAATGGCCTCCTGAACCCCTCCGTTCAACGGTGATTGAACAGGCAGTCCTGAAGTCCAAAGAGTTGGTCGTACTTTCTCCAAGATAGAAATGGGTAAAGTATGTCAACGGAAGAAGGGTAATTTGGTCCAAGAGGGACATTGACACATTACCAATATATGAAGATATTACTTTCCTGATTTAAATGAAAAGAGAAACTTTTCCCTAGCGGAGTCGCCAGAAGCTGTCGACATTACTTTTGGTTTGAGGGAGTTGCCCGTAAGAAGTTGTTGGTCACCAGAATCGAAATCCCATCGCCCGCTTTGGAAGGACATTTTAATGTCTAGAAAAATATGAAATCAAACTGACCCCATATTTTTCATAGTTTAAATGAAAGAGCGTTGTACCTCAAACCCTGTATCTATCCCGAAGGATAAACACAAGACTTGAGGATGAGGCTCAATCAAATAAACTTAGAAATATATGATGTCCATTTGGTCTGCAAAATTATTTTATTTGCCGATAATTGCCCCTATTTAATATGAAGAACTAAATAGGGTTTATATTAAGTTGGGTTCAAAGAAGTCTCCTATAAGGGCAAGCACTTACAGTTAATTACATCTTAAATGACCAAGGCCACCTAAAAAAATTTTGATAAAAATCAAGAAATATTATCTTCAAGGACTTCAAAAAGATAGGACTATTCAACAAGATGAGACAGAGAGGTGTGAAATGGGATTGGCTCAAGTTTGGAGCATTTTGTTTTTGGAATCCAAAGGAGGAAGATCTATGGGATGTCATAGGTTCAGAGGAAAACCTCGGTGAATTCCCAGTTTATCATATGATTTGGTTTCAATTTTGAGAAGAAATATTTAGGTGTTTCATCCTCCCAATTTTTTTTGATTAAGGGTTGCATTTATTTGAAACGATCACACAAATAGTCTGGAGGATGTGAGGATTTAGGTAGTGACGAACGATAACCTCAGAATCTTAAGACGAGTTAGGGCTTATATTGTACAACAGAGCTGTACGAAGGCCTAAAGATGAGGTGAGGATTTATGTTGCATAAGCAGACAACCTCGAAATCCTATGGCTTTGTTGTTTTTCTAAAGAATGGTTTAACTGGTTTAGACAGATTTTGCTGTTGAAGATGGTCGTGAGGCTCATGATGCTAGCTTTAATCTTCTTGTCACAGCAAGTTTAAGTTTTCTAATGTGTTAAGTTATAATGTCAAATCAGATGTCCCTATGGCTATGGTCCTTTCAAAGTCATGGGGCATATTAAAGTTGATTAGAGCGACACCGGTTAGGATCCTACGGTTCACTCGTTCTTGTACCACTATTTTCTATTGGATTCACTTAGTCTAAATGAATTTACTAGACTCAACTTAATGAGTTTCATACTCTCATTTAGACTATAGGAATCCTCATTAGCAACTTTAGGTTACCTCTCTGAGGGGTTCCAGAACATTTGATAGAGACGTCTTATTTAGTCGCAATTGTTGTTTTGTATTGTTTGTGATTAAATTTTGAGTTGTCTTATATTTTGAATTTTGTGATGGTGAATTTTATCTTGGTTGATTTTAGTTTTAGTTTTAGTTTTGGTTTTGGTTTTGTGACTGTCCTAATAGTTTTAGTTTTCATGCAGGCTGACATTATTGTTTAGCATTCAGGTTTGTATTAACATCAAAAGTACAAGAAAGATGGCGCTGTAAACTATAAAAACGTATCTGGCGAGTCTTCTCGTTCCAGCACCTGAAAGTCAAAATGCATGTCAGGGCATTTTATTTGAAGCAGGAAAGTAAAGTTTTGGCGACCTACCTAACCCTAGGTCATATCTTAATGGGTCCCTATTAGTTTGATTAAGGATGATTCTTGTTAACCAAAATATATTAGGTTTAGTAGACCTCCGAGGTATCCAACAGGTCTAGAGAAAGAAGTAGGTCCATGTTTCCCTCTCGCCGCTTGGTGAAAATTTTCGAGCTCATTTAAACTTATTATGTTGCTTAATAATACATCCTATAAATACCATTAATGCTTAGTGAACAATACTATTTAAATTATCCGTAAGAGTAGGGTAATTATCATTTGTGATTTAATTTGGAGTAGTTGAAAGAAATGAAATTAGGAATATTAGGGATTTATTGGAATTTTATGGGAATTTTTGGAATTTTGGGAT
>NW_018165654.1:372932-375907 GCF_001263595.1 Phalaenopsis equestris | reverse complement strand
TTTTGAATTTCTAATGGTGGGGTACCTCTTCTAATTTTCTAAGACTAGTCAATAGGAAAGTCCTATGGCTAGACCTAGGCTACTAAAGAAGTTTTCTAGACCTCAACCAAAAATGAGGTCAACAGTCCTGCAATCCTAAGGGTGACTCATCTTGAGTTTCCTTCACAGTAACCCCACCTACTAAGTGTTTAAATTTTAGGACCAATATGTGGAACTTCAAGTTGAGTGGAGAAGATGGTAGAATTTTGAATGGTGAGGGTGCTATGTCTAGTTTTCTAGGAATAGTCAACAGGAGAAGTCCTATCGCTAGACCCTAGACTACTAAAGAGGAAAATGTAAACCTCAACCAAAAATGAGGTCAACAAGTTTTTAGAATTATTTTAGTGAAAATCCATTTTTAGCCTTTAAAAATTATTTTAAGCTTTAAAATTCAATATCTTCATTTAGAAAATTAGGAAAAGTATTCCAATTGTTCCTAAGTGTTTAGAAAACAATTTAGAACATTTTCATGGATTTTATTACTTTTGTGATTTTTATCAATTTTAATTATTTTAAATATTAAAAAATAGACTAAAAATGAAGTTTTTATTTTAAACACTATTTATTTTTAGAAAATTTTCGTGATCTTAGTGAACTCCAAAAAATCAATTTTTATAATTTTTTGTGTTACATTTTAATTATTAAAAATCATTTTAGTACCAAAAATGTCATTTAACTTGAAAAATCAATTTGAGTTATTAAATGAGCTCCAAATATTTTGAAACTTTTATGGGGAGTTCTCCAAACTTTGAGCCTTAGTAGAGATTTAAAATCAAGTTATTTAGATGTTTGTGTTACCCAAAATTAATTTTCTTTGTGTTTCAGGGTTGGTAGAAATTAGGTACATTTTTAATGACATAACCCATGAAATATTTTCCAAAAGGTTTTTTGGTCATAGTAAACCTTTCAAAATTTTCTTGGAATTTTCTAAGCAACATGCTAATTATTATGATTAATTTATGCAAATAATAGACATAAACTTAAAAAATATGAATCTCTGTCTAGAGATCTCCTCTGACTTTGAAAAAATCAGGGAATGTTTCTTAAGAAGAGCAAAAACATGCTAAAATTTCAAGTTATTGTGAAATGTCTACATGTATGGAGAATCAAAAGACTCAAAATAGTATTTAATTTATTAAAAATAAAACATGCATCGAATGGACTCAAATTATTTTCACATTATTCAAATTATTTCCACATTGTTCTTCTCTATTCATTGTGTGATTTTCATATACCAAGATATGAATTTTTGAAGTTAAGGAGCATTTTGTATGATTTTCATACACCAAGATATGAATGTTTGAAGTTAAGGAGCATTTTCTGAATTATTTAAATCCCTATTTATCTATTTAAACGCGCGACGCCATGTCAAGTTATGGTGGCTCCGAAGCCCCACGCGACGTGCTCCTATTTGATGTCGCCATCCACCTCAGCGGTGACTAGGCCCACGGTTCGCATAAGGAAGCACTGTCCGACTTGATCTCATCCATTGATGAGATAAACACACGATCGAACGGCTCTCCGTCATCGTCCCCAATGGCCTAGCCTGAGAACCATCCATCTTCAAGACTTGATATCTCCCTCATTTCTCAACCAAATTGAATGAAACTTTTTTTAAAATGCTCGTATAGACTGGAGGAACATATCTATATGGTTAAGATGCCATGAAATTAAGCTTAATCAAATAGAGAATCAAAATAGGCTTGAGCAGAGAGGGAGTTCAATACATTTGCTCTTAGAAGGGAAGCTTCAATCAGAGGTGCTCGACACGTTCGTTGGGGTCCAAGGAGACTAGGGATTGAGCCTCTCCTCTTGCTGTTCTTGCTGTGGTGAAAGGTCTAGGTATGAATTTGACCAAGCTTGAGTTAAGGTGTTTCTCTAGAGCTATGCTAGGGTCTCTGTGGAAGGGGGATTTGATGGGGCTTCTCCTTCTTTCACTGTGGTTAAGTTGTTGGTAAGTTTAATTTGAGTTTGGTGGACTGTAGAGGTTTATTGAGCCCTGTCCTAGTTTTAGGTAGAAGTTTGAGCTCAAAATTGAGCTTCCACAGTGGGGATCATTGTGGGAAAGTGGTTGCCTTGAGCTGAGGAGGTCTCAAAGAGTCTTTGTGAGCAATTTGGAGGGCTCTCTCAGAGAAAATTTCAACTCTACCTCAATGGCTCCATGGCCATGGAGGGGAACTTTTATAAAATTTTTTTTAAGGGTGGTTGTCATGGCCAATTAAGGGGTGCAATATGATGCTTAGGTGGAGGGCAGAGAGGCTCTAACATTTGATTTGGATGAGGTGGCCTCTAGGTTTGAAATGAGTTTGATTCCATGGGGTGTCTCACAGTTTTTGTGTTTTCTGGCCACTAGGCTGGCCGGCCAGGCCAGGGGAGGTGGTTAGGTGGTTAGGTGAGCCAGGGGAATATGTCAAAGCAATTAAATGACTTGAGGTTTAGTTTTGGCAAAAATATCCAAGGCTTAAGCAAATATGGAATCAAAATCCCTTGATTTAGGGGACCTTTGGTCCATGGCTTAGCTTAGGTGGTTTTATGGGGTTTAGCTTGGTTACTAGGGTCTAACTAATGGTTGTGGAGTCATTAATTTGGTGACTTTGGGGTGGTTAGCTAAATTTAGTGCATGGGTCCAATGTGGGTTCAAACGACCAAAACTTGGGTTTGGGCTAGGCTATCCATGTCAATTGACCCAATTTATTGATGCATTTGATGTAGGTGATTGTAATGAACATTTTTGGTGAAGGGTTGAAGTGATTTTGAGTTCAATTGGATGATCAATTTGAAGGATTTTGGAGATTTGTTCATTTTGGGCATGTTGGGCTAGGCTTGGGTCTAGATTTGGGCTAGCCTTGGGATACGCCCAAATTGATTGTTGAGAATGTTCAATAGGGATGCCATGAAGAGTTTTCAACATGAATTGGGTGTCAATTTTGGGGTTA
>NW_018165654.1:367426-372904 GCF_001263595.1 Phalaenopsis equestris | reverse complement strand
AGCAATCAATTTGGTGAAATTTTAAAGCAATCAATTTGGTGAAATTTAGAGGCATAGTCAATTTGGGGCTTTTGGACTTCAGTCAAAATTACATGAAATTGAGGCTTCACCAAGGGCAATTGAAGGTCAATTTTAATGTATGAGAATGTTATGAAGAGTTTAGGGTCCAAATTGAGACTAATGGAGTAGGCCATGGGGTTCAATTAGGTGGAACCAAGTAATAGGACCAAAATTGGGTATTTTGATTTAGATCAAAATTGGGCTCAAAGCATGGGCCAATTGAGCTTAGATTTGGTTTAGACTGGTCATATTAAAGGTGAATTTGAGATTAGAATTGAAATTTGGGAAATTGGGACCAATTTAATGGACTTTTGAAGTGGATTTGGGGAGATTTGGCCCCTTAAGGGCAATTTGGGGGTTTTGGTCAAAGATGGCCAAATTGGGTTATATGGTAGTTAAGAAAAGTGAAATTGAGAATATTTGGAATTTTTTGGGAATTTTGGGAGTTTTGTTGGAATTTTTGGCTAAGGAGGGGTATTTTGGTAATTTGGCAATTGTTTGGTGATTTTGGGTAATTTGGGTGTTTTCAAAAGGTTTGAAATGATTTTTGAACAAATTTGGGTATTTTGGGTAAATTTGAGAATTTTGGCCAAATTTAGGGTTCCAAGGGTATCTAGGTAATTTGGACGTTTAGGGGCAAAAGAGTAAGTTGGGCATTTTGGTAGAGTTGGGGTGCCAACCACCATAACTAAGCCATAGACCAATGGAAACCCCATTTGGGTCGTCTATGTACTGGTCTTAGCTAAACCCTAGCCTAGGTCCTGTGGGTTCAGGGGACCATCTACATGAGTGTCCCAAAAGATTAAGGGATTAAATGCAAGAAAATTTTGGGTTTGCATTTGTGAGTGATTGTGAGTGAGGTGATTACTGGTGAGTGCCTTAGCTCTAGACCAACACCCAGGGCCAACCCTAAGGTCCAACAGTCTTATAGGAACTCTTCTTGAGCTCCCCCATAGTGACCCCACCTACTAAGTGCTAGAGGTTAGGACCAATATGTAGAACTTCAAGTTGAGCAAAGAGGAGTTTCAAATTTCTAATAGTGAGGGTTCCTTTTTTAGTTTTCTAGGAATTATCAACAGGAAGTCCTATGGCTTGACCTTAGGCTACTAAAAAGGAAAACTAGACCTCAACCAAAAATGAGGTCAACATTAGTAAGGTTTTCCTGAAGTTCATTTTCATATGAATATTCTACATAGCCTTGATATGATAAATTGCAATTCTTCTTGAAATAAATAAAGATTCAGAATCTTAAAATTGACTACTAAGTACTCTTAGACTTAGAATTTTAATCTAAGTTATTAAATAATTTTCTTAAATTTCATAATTTTATTTATTGAACTAAAGTGAGTCAAATTCTTTTGTAGTAAAAGTGTCACTTGAGGTCTAGTAACATTTAAGTTTGGGGGATTTCAATACACCAAAATAATATGTTGTTTTAAGTATATATTTTATGCTTATTTTTGGTGATATTGCACTTTAAAGAAGGGTATTTTCATATTTTTGTTGCAGGTATATCAATTTTAGGTATTTTGTGCAAAAGTAGCAAAAAGGATCAAATTTGGAGCCAAAATAGCAAAGTTTTGAATTCTGGCGCCAGATGCGCCGGATCGGCGCTAGTTGCTTCGGATCTGTGCCAGATGTGCCAAAACCCAGAACAGTGTGGTCTTTAGCAAACTGGAGCACAAGGCGCCAATTTAGCGCGAGATGCATCATTTAACAGAGAGTTGGCGCTTGATGCGTCAGATTTGGCACCAGATGCGCCACGGACGAATTTTTGTTGGTTAAAGCGGCTTGAGAAAAATTTTACCCAAATTTTTAAAGAAACACTTGTTCTAAACACCCTTTGGAGTAATTCAATGCATCTAGACATTTTAGAAGGTTCTTTTATTATGAAGGGATATGTCTCTTATATGTCTCTTGGATCAATGGACGTGTCTTTTGAATTCAAAAGAGTTGACTTTTAGAACAAATTTTGGAGAGAATTTTGAATTCTTTTTGGAGGGAGGTAGCCTTTAATAAAAGGGAAGAAAGTCAAGCGCTAGAAAGTCTAGCGCTTGAGGAGGAGATAATTTTTGGGCATGAGGTCTGTGGCGTGAAAAAGGAGAATTAGAGAGAGAGAGAGAGAAAGTCAAGGGCTTGGAGATTTTCTTCAAGGATTGTAAGACGAAAGGGGAGGTGAGAGATTTCTTCTTCATTACACTTCTAAGAGATAATTGAGAGTGCTTGTAAAGAGAGAAAGGCTTGGAGAGAACTTCTAGGAGTTTGCTTTGGAAGGATTGTGAGATAAGTTATGTCTTTTATTTATTTTGTTTTGTAAACTTGTTTTTATATATGAAATCCGTGCTTTTTCGTATCCTTCTCATGAATTCTGAGTAGTCTTATTTACCCTTCTCCCTAATTTGAGATATGGTTTTGTGAAAAATTGATTTTGTTTTATATGGTTTTAAATGTCAATAATTTGTGATGATCTGAACTCCAATCTTCATTTACTTTTCGATCTGACCAATTGAAATGTTAAAATGTGTTGAGAAACATATTTTCCGAATGGGCTATGATTTCTACAACATGGGGAAAATCACATTTGATTTCATGGGAGAGTATTTCATCCATGAAATTGGGTGCAAATAAATAAGAAAATATATTTTGTTGGATGCAGAATTAAAGATTTTAAGGTGAAAATTTAAATCCCCAATTTGGTCCAGTTGATTGGAAACTGATGTGAGATTGTTGGCCCTCAGGAGATGGAGTAGTGGGAGCTCTGGAGTGGCAGCCAATATCCTCCCGCGCTTACAAAGTAAATATACGCCAAACTCGGGATTAGTCAATGTTCTTTATGTACTCAAAAGAGGGTAAAGAATAGGATTTCTTATATTTGGCACAAAAGAGTTAAATACAAATGATTTTAATTTCTTCACAAACCATATACTCATTGTAAAGGGGAAGGATGCTTTCTTAACTTTGAACTTTCCGTCACAACATCTTAGTTATATATTTTGTAATTTTACTTTTGAAAGTTTAGCATTTAGTTTAGTTAACTTTGTCTTTCAACTGCATTTTAATTAGCATTCACTTGTTACATAATATTCAAACTCTACACTTTATTTTTTGGATTTTTAAAAGAGTACTTTACATTATAATTTTAGGAACTTATTTACAGGCAATTCCAGTTTCCCTATGGGATCAATATCTAGGACTCCATTAGAGCCCTTTATACTTGAGTAGTATGTATACTTGTGTTATAATATGTATACTTGTGTTATTTTTAAAGAGGATTTTGGCTATTTAAAGATTATTAAAAGATAAAACAATTTTAATTAAAGTTATTTTGTTGGAATTAATTTGAATATTTGCTATTGTATCTATCGTGTGTATTTTATAATATTGAAAAATATTTGCAAAACTAACACACTAATTCAAACCGCATCATCGATCCTATGTTTAATTCCATATTTCCTAAGTAATGTGTCTACTCTAAATTTCTTAAATTGACTTACCCCATCAGTAATGATCACTCTTGACATTCCAAATCTAATAAATATATTTCTATTTAGAAATTTTGGAACACTCGGAGCGTCACAATGAGGCGAGGCTATTGCTTAAATCTGTTTAGACACATAGTCCATAGCTAATAAGATATACATCTTTCCTGTAGATGGTACAAATGGTCCCATAAAATCCAAACCTCAAACAACAAAAATTTAAACTTTTAAAGTTAAATTTAGCGGCATTTCTTCTCTTTTAGAAATATTGGCTACTCTTTGACACCGATCAGAAGTTTTCACATAATTATTAACATTCTTAAATAATATAGGCCAATAAAATCCACAGTGTAAAACTTTAAATGCAATTTTATCTATTCCAAAGAGTCCCCCAAATTCATATTTAAAACATTTTTATATAATTTCTAGGGTTTCATTATGGTACACATCTTCGAATGTCTGAATCTTGACATTTATTATAAATAAAGGCTAGCCTAAATGTAAAACCTTGCATCATACATAAATTTCTTTTTCTGGTGGCTTGTTAGTCTGTATGGTAGAATATTACAAACTTGGTTAACCATATCTACATACTGACACAAATAAAAATTATCTACTTTTTCATATAAGTAGTTAACCATATCTACATACTGACACAAATAAAAATTATCTACTTTTTCATATATATTTTATGCTCAATTTTAATAATTTTTAATGATATTACACTTTAAAGGAAGGTATTTTTCATATTTTCGGTTTCAGGTACAAGAAATGGAATTTTGGAGAAAATGAAGTAAAAATGGTGTAATTTGGAATACAAATGAGCAAGAAAAAAAATTCTGACTTCACACATTTTGATGCCTTTCTATGCTTAATCTACTTTACATTTCTCACATGTGATGTCTGTCTATGCTTAATCTACTTTACATTTCTCACATGTTTTTGAATGAAATTACACTGAAATTACACTTCAAAGAAAAGGTTATTCTCAGGTTTATTTTGTAGGTATATTTGTTAGGAGTGAAATGCAACTGAAACGGGGCAAAATAGAGCAAAATGGTGAACTGCTGCAGAGTGGCATCTGATGCGCCAAACTGGCGCCTGAGGCACCAAAACTGGTGCCTGAAGAACCAGAGCTGATATAAGATGGATTAAGGCAGTTTGGGACCAATTTTGAGCAGATTTTGAAGGTTTCAAATGATGCAAACGCCCCATGGAGTGATTCAATGCATCTAGACACTTCGGAAGACTCTTTAATGAAGAGAAATGTCTCTTGAATCAATGGACATATCTTTTGGAATTCAAATAGTTTAACTTTTGGAGAGAGTTTTGGAGGGAATTTTGAATTCTTTTTGGAGGGAGGCAACCTCTAATAAAAGAGTGGGAAGTCTAGGGCTTAAAGAGGAGGCGTGTGAGAGATTCTTCAAGAAGGTAAGAGAGAGAGAGAGATCTTTGGAGAAGAGAGAAATTTCTTCTAGGGTTGTAAGAGGAGAGTGAAGGTGAGAGATTTCTTGTTCATTACATTTCTAGGAGAGAATTGAGTGTGATTGTAAAGAGAGAAAATGCTTAAAGATAACTTCTAGGGATTTGCTTGGGAAGGAGTGTGAAGTAAGTTGTGTTATTTTCTTTCTTTATTTTATAAACTTATTTTTATATATGAAATACGTATTTTGTCGTATCCTTCTGAAGTCTTCTTTATCCTTCTCCCTACAATGAGATTTGGGACGTAAAATTTGAGATTTTAAGGTGACAGATTAAAATCTCCAATTCGGTCCAGTTGATTGGAAACTGATGTGAGACTGTTAGCCCTTAGGTAAGGAAGTATTGGGAGCTCTGGACTGGCAGCCGGTATCCTCCCAGTCTAACCACAGAATTGGGGGCCAAACTTTGGATTAGTCAATGTTCTTTATGCACTTGGAAGATGGTAAGGAATAAGATT
>NW_018165654.1:355991-366955 GCF_001263595.1 Phalaenopsis equestris | reverse complement strand
GAATTTCCATCTTCCAAACTAAGACTTGATAGTAGTAGGCCAGGATTAGCCTAAGGGATTTCTTACTGCGCTTCTCTGTGAGATTGATACTGGGGTTTTTAGAGAAAAGCCCTATATTACTTGAAGCGATACGTGCACTTGCGTAGAATCCCTAGTGTGTGAACTATTTTATACATTTTATAAACATTTTGATTTTTCACATTAACTACTTAATATAAATTGGGTGAAGTTTTTTATCATATTTTTGAAAGCTAAATTACTGCTTAATTTCAGGACAGGTCAAGTTTTTAGCACTGTTACTAGGGATTTAAATTGACATAAAACACGTAAAAAAATAGCACAAACCAAGGATGCATCATGTTTTTGGTGTCGTTGCCGGGGAAGCTTCGGAAAAAACTTTAGGAGAATTTTAGTAAAACCTGTAAGACTTAGATTTGGAATTTATAATATTATTATATAGTGTGTTTAATTATTATGTATTTATTTTAAAGAAAATCTAAAATACCAAAAATATTTTTGATATATGTCCTATTATTTAAGTCTTTAAATTTGTATGTGTAGTTCAGGAGCTGCAGGCCTTGAATTTTACAAGTCAGATTTGGAGAGAACTTTTGGGAGAGATTTAAAAAGACTCCATGAGTTTAATGTAGAAATGATGGATTAACAATATAATGAATATTTAGATTTAGATTATAATGCTAGTAACTTTGAAAGAGTAAACCCCAAGAGAGTGGTAAATTTTTAAGAAGATATTCTTACAATTTTAATTTCTCAAGTTGCAGATATTGAGAGAAAGTTAGATCAATACATAGAAAGATATCCTCAAGGAACACCAATTATTGAGAAAAATTCATTTGCACAATGGATTGAAACTGACAATGAGATACATAATTCTTATTTTGATTATTACAATTCAGGTTGGAAAAATCATTTGAATTTTAACAGGAATAATGATTTTGGAGAAGAAAATCAATTTTAGGAAGATAATCAATTTAATCGGACTTTAATTGAAATAGTCAGAGTGATTTTAATGATGAACTTTATTTTCCTCATAATTTTAACTTCAAACCCTAGGATGAGGAGAATGAATTAATGGTAGAAGAGGTTGTGATTCAAATGAAGAGTGAGCTGGAAAATCAAGAGGTCGTAGTAAGGAATATAGAAAACCAACTAGGGCAAATTATTAATGTAATTAACAGTTACCCCCCAAAGATTTTACATAGTGACCCTGAGATAAACCCTAAGGAGATGAATGATGAGCAATTTAAAAATATCAAACTAATATTTAGAAGAGAATTCGAGGATATGTTTCAAAAGAACTTTGAGTTGAGAAATGAGGATAAGGAGAATAAAAAACCAATGGAAAAAATTCCTAAGGAATTAGAAAAACTTATTCCCTCAACTAAGATAAATATAAAAAGACCACCTCTACCATTTACTCAGTACCAAGGGGAAGAATTAAAAGACAACCCTGAACAAAAGAGTAACCTAGCAGAATTTGATCCAGATTTTGAATTATCTAGAAAGAATCCGATCCAAAATTTCGGAGATCTTGAAGTATCTTATAAAGATCCATTTCTTATAAAATTTAAGGATGATATTGTATGAAAATTGAGAAAATCACTAGAAGAATCTTAGATCTAGAAAGAAATATAAGGAACAAAGATATGAATCAATATGAAAAGGAAAAGCTGAAAGAAAAATTTAACTTCGAGGACCTTGTAGGAATCCCTGGATCTAGAAAAGATTAAGTGATTGATCAAGGATTACTTAAATGGAATTTCAATCTAGGTGGAATCATTTGTCGGGCTAACGACGTTAAACAAAGTGCTTTATGGGAGGCAACCCATAGTTATCAGTATAATTTAATTTAGTGTGCTAGAGAGTCATGATTGTTAGTGTTGTATTATGCTTGCTTTAGTGTGGATTGATTATTTTGATTGATGATTGGTGGACGTTTGGATTGTTAGTGGTTTGATTTGATTTTTGTGTATTATGGGGGAGGTGATTCCTTAATTTCTTATTATGGCTAGTCCTATATATTCTCTTGTAGTAGTTGGATTGATGAGTCCCAAGGTGCTTAATTAAGGGATATGGTGATGCCTGGGGTTGGTGCTCGAGAGCCAATATATCAGGGCAATAATTCTATCTCAATTTTGTTACTTCTTTTCTCTGACTTTGTTTTCATTTGATAGGAGTAGTTAACTTATTTGATGAGTAACATGTGGATGAATTTACACTATCCTTATAAATGCTCAAGATGCTTAATTAAGGGATATGGTGATGCCTGGGGTTGGTGCTCGAGAGCCAATATATCAGGGATAATCTTATCTTTGGGATTAGAATCTATAAAATCATTTATACGTACCCAATATATATGTGTAGTGATTCCATTAGAAATTGGAAGTAAGTGACATCTAATGAGTTAAATGAAGAATTGACCTCATTTATCATGTGTATTTGTGTTTGTGTTACAATAATTTAAAGATCTGGAGAACACATAAATAAATATATAGGAAGAAAAATAAATTTTAAAGTTAGTATACTTCCTTTTAGTTTAATATTATTGCAAGCATGTTTTAAGCTAGATTTAATTTCTCCTACAGTCATTATATCCTGATTATGCATGTATATGAATTTGATAGGATGTTGTAGTAGTTAGTTGATTTAATTTTTACTTTTTCTTCATGCTACATTTTCTGGAATTAAGTGCAAAATATTTATAAATTTCAGTTTGAGGGAAAAAAATTTCTTTTAATAAGAAGTAAACTAAATTTTATTTATCCTCAATTAACTATTTTTTTAAAATTTATTTAATATGACCTTGGATATTAGAGTTTAACTTTAAATGACTATGTTTATGTTTGTAAATATTATGATAAATTTAGGTAAAAGTTTTTAATAATGAAGGTCAATTTTAAAGTTAAAGATATTTGGTATTTCTGTTTAAAGTAAGAAAATTGTGTTTTTGAAGTTTTAAAAATCTTAGAGTTTCATGTAAGAAGAAAAGACTCAATAACCGCTTTTGCTCGGTCAAAAGAAATCAACCCGCTCCTACTGAGAGAAAAATGCATAGTGGCTTTGATGGGAGAGGAAAGGTTACGAGCTGAGTACCTGAAAGAAAATAAGGTATAGCGCTTCTTTAAAATCAAACATTGATAACATGACCATTGAGATAACACATCAAAGCAAACAACATAAAATTACACTAAAATTTTAAATGTGAGCAGAAGCTTGAGGAGATGCCTATTAAAAAATTGGCTTTACTTGAATCAACTTGAGGAAAAGGCTTTATTACATTTTCTAATTATGTATTTGAGTATTAGCACCCATAATAGTAAAGTTTTCAAGAAATTCTTTTTCATATGGATATTCTAAGTATCCTTGATATAGCAAATTACAATTTTTCTTGAAATGAATGGAGATTCATAAATCTTAGATTTGATTACTAAGTATTCTTATAGTTATAGTTTTAATCTAAGTTATTAAAAAATTTTCATAAATTATACTATTTTATTTATTAAACTAAAGTATAGAAGTTTATAAGTTAATCTCTATCTTAAGTCATATTTTTATATAATAAAAGAGTCACTTGAGGACAAGTAATGTTTAAGTTTGGGGGATTTTAACACGCCTAAAAATAACCTAATTTTTCATATATATTTTATGCTCAATTTTAATAATTTTTAATGATATTACACTATTAAGGAAGGAATTTTTCATATTTTTGGTTTCAGGTATAAGAAATGGTCTTTTGGAGAAAATGAAGTAAAAATGATGTAATTTGGAGTAAAAACGAGCAAGAAATAAAATTCTGACTTGACACATTTCAATATGTTTTTTATGCTTAATCTACTTTACATTTCTCAAATGTTTTTGAATGAAATTATACTTTAAAGAAAAACGGAGTTGAAATGGAGCCAAACGGAGCTGAAATGGAGCCAAACGGAGCAAAATGGTGGAGCTGCTGCAGAGTGGTGCCTGATGCGCCAAACTGGCGCCTGAGGCACCAAAATCCAGAGAGCTGGCGCATGAGGCATGCAAACTGGGGCCTGAAGCACTAGAGATGATATAAGACCAACTAAGGAGGTTCAAGATGAATTTTGAGTGGATTGTGAAGGCTTCAAATGATTTAAACGCCCTATGGAGTGATTCAATGCATCTAGACACTTTGGAAGACTCTTTAATGAAGGGATATGTCTCTTGAATCAATGCACATGTCTTTTGGAATTCAAAAGGTTTAACTAAACTTTTGAAGAGAATTTTGGAGAGAATTTTGAATTCTTTTTGGAGGGAGGTAGCCTTTAATAAAAGATAGGGAAGTCTAGGGCAAAAAGGTAGGGAAGTCTAGGGAAAAGATAGGGAAGTCTAGGGCAAAAAGGGCGTGCATGTGTGCGTGTGTGTGTTTGGCGTGAGTGCAAGAGGAAGGATTTGGAGAAGAGAGGATTTTCTTCTAGGGTTGTATGAGAAGGGGGAAGGTGAGAGATTTCTTCTTCATTACATTTCTAGGAGAGAATTGAGTGTGATTGTAAAGAGAGAAAGTGATTAAAGGGAACTTCTAGGGATTTTCTTAGGAAGGAGTGTGAGATAAGTTGTGTTCTTTTCTTTCTTTATTTTGTAAACTTGTTTTTATATATGAAATACATATTTTGTCGTATCCTTCTCATGAATTATGAGTAGTATTCTTTATCATTCTCCTTACAATGAGATTTAATTTTGTGAAAAATTGATTTTGTTTTGTATGGTTTTAAACGTCAATAATTTTTGATGATTCAAACTCTGATCTTCATTTACTTTTCATTTTAGTCAATTGAAATGTTAAAATATGTTGAGAGACATATGGTCCAAAAGGGCTATGATTTCTACAACATGGTGAGAGTCACATTTGATTCCATGGGAGAGCATGTCATTCATGGGGTTGAGTTCAAATAAACAAGGAAATATACTTTGTTGATGCAGAATTGGAGATGTTAAGGTGACAGATTAAAATCCCTAATTTAGTCCAGTTGATTTGAAACTAATGCGAGGTTGTTATCCCTCAAGTGAGGGAGCAGTAGGAGCTCTAGAGTGGCAACCGGTATCCTCCCACCCTAACCATAGAATTTTGAAGACCAAACTCTGGATCAGTCAATGTTTTTTATGCACTTGGAAGAGGGTAAATAATAGGATTTATCCTATTTGGTACAAAACAATTTTTCTTTATTTTTAAATGATTTTAATTTTATTATAATCCGTATACTTGTTATAGAGGGGAAGGATGCTTTCTTAAATTTGAACTCTTCTTCACAAAACTTTGTTTAAAAATATTTTATGTTTAATTCTTTATTTCTCAGTTAATGTTTTAATTCCTTTATTTTTAAAATGGCTTCCCCATCTGTAATGATCACTCTCGGCATTTCAAATATGATAAAAATATTTTTCATTAAAAATTTTGCAACACTCTGACCATCACAGTAGGGTAAATTAACTACTTCAATCTATTTAAAAACATAATCAATGACTACTAAAATATACATGTTTCAGAAAGATCGTACTAATGGTCCCATAAAATCTAAACCCCATACATAAAAAATTTCAATTTCTAAAGTAAATTTTAGGGAAATTTCATTCCTCTTAGAAATATTTCCTACTCTCTGACATCTATTATTTATTTTTACATAAATATTAACATCTCCAAATATAGTAGGACAATAAAATCCAATTTGTAAAATTTTAAATGTTGTTCTATCATACTCTAAAATGTCCCCAAAATCAAATTCATGACATTTTTGAGTAATTTCTAGGGTTTCTTCAATTGGTGCACATCTTTGGATCACTTGATCCTTACATTTCTCATATAAATAAGGGTCATCCTAGAATTAAAATTTTGCATCGTGGATGAACTTCTTCTTTTGGTGGTTTGTTAATCTGTAGGGTAAAATATCACTAACTATATAGTTAACTATATCAGCATACCATGAAATACGCCACTCAAAAATAGTGTATAATTGTTCATCAGAAAAATTTTCATTTATCCCATCGTCAAAATTATCATAATTTCCTTGTTCAAGCCACAAATGATCAGCAATTTGATTATCAAATCCCTTCCTATCAACTACTTCAAAGTAAAATTTCTGCATCAGTAAGACCTATCTAATTAATCTTGCTTTTGCATCCTTCTTCAGTATCAGATATCTTATAGGAAAATGATCAATATATACAATACGTTTAGCTCCAATTAGATAAGATTTAAATTTATCAAATACATATATTATTGTCAATAACTTTTTTTTAGTAGTAGTATAGTTTCATTAAGAGTTTTACTAACATAATATCTAACATTAAAAATCTTATCATATTTTTGCCCTAACACAGCTTCAATAGCATAATCACTCACATTACACATTAATTCAAATGGTTTTTCCTAATTAGGTTAAATAATAATAGGTGTAGTGATTAGTTTTTTCTTTAATAAATTAAAGGTATTTATGCATTTCGGGTTAAAATCAAATATTGCATTTTTCTCCAAAAGATGACACAGAGGCTTAGTATTTTTTGAAAAGTCTTTAATATATCATCTGTAAAACCTAACATGTCCTAAAAAACTTTTAACTCCTCTCACTGTCGTAGGAGGAGACAGTTTAACAATAACTTGTATTTTTGTTGGATCTACCTCACTGCCACTTTAAAGAATTTTATGTCCCAACACAATTCCTCCCGCGATCAGAAATTGTCATTTTTTCGAATTAAGAACTAAATTTGTTTCTTTATAGCATTTTATAACTCACGCTAAATGATCTAAGCATGAATCAAAGGAGCTTCCTGATACACCAAAAATATATAGTTTTTATGTACACATTTTTATACCTATTTTTGAGATATTACGCTTTAATGAAAGTTATTTGTGTGTTTTTGTGTGTTTTAATGAAAGTTATTTGTGTGTTTTTCTTTCAAGTATAATCAAATGGATGAAAAATGGTGAAGGAGTAAAAAAGACCAAATTTGAAGCAAAAATGAAGAAGGTGTGCAAAAGAAATGTGGCGATGAGCTCCAACAAAACTGAGTAAGCCGCGCCTAAGCGTCAAGTACCTCACGCTTAAGCGCCAGAAGTACTTCCATGCCACTTTAAGGAATTTTATGTCCCAACACAATTCCTCCCGCGATCATAAATTGTCATTTTTTTGAATTAAGAACTAAATTTGTTTCTTTATAGCATTTTAGAACTTACGCTAAATGATCCAAGCATGAATCAAAGGAGGTTCCTGATATACCTAAAATATATATTTTTTATGTACACATTTTTATACCTATTTTTGAGATATTACGCTTTAATGAAAGTTATTTGTGTGTTTTTCTTTCAGGCATAATCAAATGGATGAAAAATGGTGAAAGGAGTGAAAAATATCAAATTTGGAACAAAAATGAAGAAGGTGTGCAAAAGAAATGTGGCGCCTGAGCGCTAGTAAAACTGAGAAGGATGCACCTAAGCGTCAAGTACCTCATGCTTAAGTGCCAAAAGTAGTTACTTGATGATTCAATGGATTTGGATGAATTTTTTTAAAGAGGTATTTGAAGAAACTTTTGGTGAAAATGTGAGAAATAGTTAATTGACACAAAAATACATTCATTTGGCTTTTGTGAAGAGGCAACTCTTGGAAGATTCATGGAATGTGGACACATTTTGAAGAGTCACTGAGGCACTTTTTGAAAAATTATAAAAGAAGACTTGGATTGTATTGAAGAAGATCCTCTAAGACTCTCCTACGCCGCTTCCATTGCCACGCCATCGACTCCTCTCTCATAGATTAATTAAGATATTTTGTTGGAGAGAAGAAGAGAGGAGTTATAGTGTGTGAGTAGAGAGTATTGTAAGAGAAAGGAAGAGAAGAGATTCAAAGGAACTTCAAGAGTTTGGTAGAGAGGATTTGAGATAATTTTTTTTCTTTTCTACTACATTTTTTTTTAATTTTGAACTTAAATTTGCATGATTTCTACTTTCAAACTTAAGTGTGGTTGTGTTTTCTCCATGAATTCTTAGTATTTTTCTTTATCTTTTTCCTTAAAATGATAAGTGATTAAGTATTGGATGGAAGTTGTGTGAAGTATTAATCTTTAATGTTTTGGAATAAGTTGTGATGATTTTAAACCTTGTAGTTTATTTACTTCTTAATTTGGCCAATTAAGACATTAATATTTATGTTGAGAACATGTAAGATTTGAGATGGAATTTTTAGGCAACTAATGGTAACAATCACATGAGATTGTATGGATGAGAATGTAATTCATATGATTGAGTGGAAATAAATAAGGAAATAAACTTTGAAGGGTAACTTTGAAGGGTTTGAAGGGTGTAGAATTAGAGGACTTTAGAGTGACAGGCTAAACCCCCAATTTGGTTTATTGTTCTAGGTTTTGATCCGATATGTTAGCCCCCAGGTGGAGGGAGAAGAGACAACTCTAGAATAAGAGCTAGTATCTTTCCTACCTAACCCATCTTCAAGACTATTCAAACGTTAAACTAGCCAATGTTCTTTATAGCATCTCTAGTAAGAGTAAAAAATACTATTGCTCCTATTTGACACAACACAATTTGAATACTTCCATAACATAATTCTTATACTTGTTACTGATTCATGATAAGGAAAAATATTTTTTATTTACATTACCTTCATCTTACAAATATCTAATTAAATTTAGTTAGTTCTTTACTTAACTTTGAATTATAAGAAAAACAAAAAGAATTAAACTTTCATTCCTATTATAACAACTATAGTTTGAGTAAGATTATTTTACAAAGTAGAATTTGTTATCTAATTTCTTCTGATTTTAGTTGCATGTTATATTTCTCCCTTAGGGTTTGATATGCAGGGCATAATAAAAAAGTCTTATATTACTTGATAATGATACATATACTTGCGTAGTATCCCATAATTAAATATAATAACTGCATTTTTATTTGCTTCAAGGTCAAGCATTTGACAGTCGTTGCAAAGTAATAGATATAAGGAAAAATTAAGATTATAACTGTATGCATCGTACAGTCATATAAAATTGGGATCAAGTTTTTAGCGCCGTTGCCGGGGAGAATAAAAATTTTTTGAAGAATTTTTTTAGAAAGCAAATTTCTATTTTTAGAAAGTCTTATTTAAAGCTTTAGATTTATTATAGGAATATGGTAGTATTGTTTTTATATAAAGTTCTTGTTTGTGTGATTTTATTTTATATTTTTTTATTGTAATGTATGTGTAGTTCAGGTTCTAACGGACTAGTGCCCTACAATTCTGAATTAGAAAGAACTATTTAAAAAATTAAAAAAATTAAAATTACTGAAAATTTTCAAGAAATGACAAATCAAAATAATCAAAATGGCTAGCCAAAATAATCAAAATGTTGAAATCAACCAAGATTTTAGACCTTTAAGAGATTATGCAAACCCTATAGTAGATGAACTTCATTGTGCTATTAAAAGACCTACTTTAGTGGCTAATTCATATGAACTTAAACCTGTTATTATCTAAATGGTATCAAATAATTAAATGGTATCAAATTATCTAAATGGTATCAAATAATCTGTTTAGGGGAGCATCAACTGAAGATCCAAATTTACATCTTGCCAATTTTCTTGTGTATGATGGTGTATCAGATGATGTTATAAGACTTAAACTTTTTCCTTTCTCATTGAGAGATAAAGCTAAGGTATGGTTACATTCGTTAGCACCTGAATCTATCAGAATTTGGGGTGATTTTGCGTAGAAATTCCTTGTTAAATATTTTCCACCTTCAAAAACTCTGAAGTTTAGAAATGATATTACTTCTTTTTGTCAGTTTGAAGGGGAATCTATTTATGAAACATGTGAATGATTTAAGGAACTACTAAGAAAGTTTCCACACCATGCTATACAAAATTGGTTAATAATTCAAACTTTTTATAATGGATTGGTTGGATCTCTTAGATCTACTATCGATGCCGCTGCCTATCGATGCCGCTGCTGGTGGGCTGGTGGTTCATTGATGTCAAAACTATTTCATGACGATTATGCTTTAATTAAAGAGATGGCTTCTAATAATTTTAATGGCCTTCTAATGCTTCATAAAGTAGCTATTCATGAATCTGATGCTTTTGCAATGTTAGCAAATCAATTTGCTACAATGTCAATAAATTTAGACTAATTTGGAATGAATTTTTCTTAACCAATTTCAATGATTGAAGAGAATTCATTAGACCAAATGGTTAGGCCAAATGATCTATTCTCAAGCATCACTAGAAACTTAGAATGTCATAAACAATAAGCACAATAACCCATATTCAAACTATTATAACCCAGGTTGGAAGAACCATCCTAACTTTAACTTGAATAATACTTTAAGTGGTAATAATCAGCAGTGGGGGAACACCCAAGTAAACCCATTGGAAAACTAGAACAACCAAGGTAATAGTAATTATAGACATACTTATCATTCAAGTTTTAATAGTAATTCACAATTCAAGGAGAAAAGTTGTCTATAGAGAAGTGGTGTTACAAATGGGAAATCAGTTATAAAGTCAAAGAGCTACAATTAAAAATATTGAGATTCAATTAGGATAAATAACAAATTAATTAAGTAAAAGATCCCAAGAAACACTTTTTAGTAATGCAGAAGTAAATCTAAAAGACCAGAATAAAGAACAAGTAAAAAACATTCAACTTAGAAGCGGAAGAGAGTTTGAAGGTAGAGTTCAAAAAGAGATTAAAGTAGAGAGAAGAAATTAAAGAGCCTAAAGAGGACACTCCTAAAGGGTTAAAGATACTTATTTGTCCACTTAAAATTGACTTGGAAATAAAGGGTTAGAGATACTTATTTGTCCACTTAAAATTGACTTGGAAAAACCACCACCTCCATTTCCTGAGAGACTTCATCAACAAAAGTTAGGTAAACAATGTCGGCACTATTTTTGGTGTGGGGTTTACCCGTAAGAAGCTGTCGGTCATCGGAATTGAAATCCC
>NW_018165654.1:348501-348980 GCF_001263595.1 Phalaenopsis equestris | reverse complement strand
AGCCAAGTAATCCTATAGGGACTTTTCTTGAATTCTCTTATAATGATCTTATCTACTAAATGCTAGAGGTTAAGATCATTATGTGGAATTTCAAGTTAAGTAAAAAGAAGAGTTTTGAATTTCTAATGGTGGGGGTACCTTTTCTAATTTTCTAAGACTAGTCAATAGGAAAGTCCTATGGCTAGACCTAGGCTACTAAAGAAGTTTTCTGGACCTCAACCAACAGTGAGGTCAATAAACAATTTTCAAAATTTTTTGAAATCTTTAAAAAACTTTCATTTTATATTTCATTTGTTGAAGCCTTAGAACAAATGCCAAGCTATGTGAAGTTTACGAAGGATATTCTTAACAGGGAAAGGAAGTTCATAGATAATGAGGTTGTTGCCTTAGTGAAGAGTGTAGTGCTATAATTCAGAAAAAGCTTCCTGAAAAAGCTTAAAGGACCAAGTATTAAAGATATTGGTAGCTTTACAATTCCA
>NW_018165654.1:310910-348265 GCF_001263595.1 Phalaenopsis equestris | reverse complement strand
AGGAAGATACCGAGATACCTATCATTTTGGGGAGACCTTTCCTAGCTATAGGAAGAGCAATGATAAATGTGCAGAAAGAGAAATTAACTAAGCACGTCAATGATCAAATAATTAGTTTTAATATTTCCAAATCAATGAAGTATTCTGCAAAAAGTAAAGATAATGAATGTTATAAAATGAATTTAATAAGATATTTGAGTGAATGCCATTTCAAAAAAAAATTATGAAGAGAAATCTGAAATAAAAGAGTTGGAACATGAGCAAGAAGAGGAATTAGATCAATTTGGAGATTTTTATAAGGAAGATTCGAATTATGTTCGAGAAATTTTTGAAGTTTTGGACACGACAGGAAAAGATAAATATTTTTGTCCATCGACCGAAAAACTTCCTGAACTTTAGTTGAAGTTACTTCTTGAACATTTAAAATATGCCTTGTTAGGTGATTCCTCAACATTACTAGTTATAATTTCCTCAAATTTAACTTTAGAAGAAGAAGAGAGTTAAATGAAAATTTTGAAGAATTATAAGGAAGTCTTTGGATGGACAATTGCTGATATTAAAGATAGTTGCTGATATTAAAGGAATTAGTCCTTCAATTTATATGCATATAATTCATATGGAAGAGAACTACAAACCAATGGCTGATTCTCAAGGGAGATTGAATCATGTTATGAAAGAAGTTGTTAAGAAAGAAATTTTAAAGTGGTTAGATGCTGAAATTATCTACCATATTTTAGATAGTGCATGGGTTAGTCCAATTCACTGCATTCTTTTGAAAAGATGAGTGACTGTGACTATGAATGAACATAATGAGTTAATTCCAACATGACAAGCCACAAGGTGGCAAATATGGAATATGCATTGATTATAGAAAATTATAGAAAATTAAATCTCGCCACTAGGAAAGATCATTTTCTACTACCCTTACTTGATCAACTGTTGGATAGACTAGCTAGGCATACATACTTTTGTTTTCTAGATGGATTTACTGGTTATCAACAAATACAAATAGCTCTTGAGGATTAAGAGAAAATAAGTTTTACTAGTCCTTATGGTACATTTTCTTTTAGAAGAATGCCATTTGGTTTATGTAATGCCCCTGCTACATTTCAAAGATGTATGATGATTATTTTCTGTGATTTAATTGAAAAAGGAATTGAAGTTCTTATGGATGATTTTTCAGTGATTGGAACTTCATTTGATTCATGTTTAGAACATTTATCGTGAGTTCTTAAGTGCTATGAAGAAACAAATTTAGTCCTTAACTGAGAAAAATGCCAATTTATGGTAGCATGTTGAATTATTTTAGGACATCAGATATCAGAAAAATGCCAAAAATGCAAGTAATTATGCTATTGGAGTTATTTTAGGACAAAAACATGAAAATATTTTTAAAGTAATTTACTATGCTTGTAGAACTCTTAATGAAACTAAAATTCATTATACCACCACTGAGAATGAGTTATTAGCAATAGTATATGCTTTTGATAAATTCAAATCATACTTAATTGGAACAAAATGTGTTGTGCATACAGATCATTCTACTATTAAAACTATTAAATATTTAATCATTCTACTATTAAATATTTAATGAAAAAGAAGGATGTAAAACCAAGACTGATGAGATGGATTCTTATTTTGCAAGAATTTGACTTTGAGATAGTAGATAGGAAGAGAGTTGAGAGTCAAATTGTTGATCACTGTCCAGGCTTAAATTAGAAAAATCACTCTATTTTGAAAAGGAAATTAATGAACATTTTCCAGATGAAGAGTTGTTCAATATTAATGAGTGGTGCGTTCCATAGTATGCCGACATTGTGAACTTTATTGTTTGTGACATTATACCCTATGGACTGACATACCAAGAGAAGAGGAAATTTTATCTACAGCTAAGACTTATTTTTGAGATTAACCATTTTTATATAAATAAGGAAAGGATGTAATTATTCGAAGATGTGTGCCTTTAGAAGAAAATTATGAAATTATCCAAAAATGTCATAATTCTAATTTTTGGGAACATTTTGGTGTTGATTAAACAACATACAAAATTTTACAATCTAGATTTTATTGGCCTATAATGGAATCTGGATTTTATTAGCCTACAATCTTACGAGAGTGCTATGATTTATAAATAAAATATGAAGATGTGGCATGATCGGAGGATTCTTACTAAAAATTTTGAGCCTGGACAACAAGTTTTACTATATAATGCAAGGTTAAAATTATTTCCAAGCAAACTTAAGTCCAGGTGGATGGGCCCATTTGTTGTGATAAATGTTTATCCTTATGGAGTTGTGGATATAAAAGATACTAAAATTGAAAAAATATTCAAAGTGAATTGTCGCAGGCTGAAACCCTACTTTTTAGGGGATCAACTTAAATTAAATGATCTTATGTTGTTGGGTCAACCAGAATAAGCACTGGTTACGTCAGACTGATGATGTTAAATTGAGCGCTTTGTGGGAGTCAACCTATAGTTATTTGTGTGTTTCTATTTTGAATGTTATGTTGTTGAGTTTGATTAAGAAAATTGTGGTTGTTTTTTAAATATATAATGATTTTATATCGATTTTAAGACCTTAATAGATGACTTAGACATGTTAGAATGAGTATTTGGACGTTAAACTGACCTGTGCTAAATTAAGCACCGACACTTAAGCGCGACAGTTAACTAAATGTGCTAAATTACATTTCTAAAAGATTTAAATATAGTTAGTGGGTTTTAACATGGGTTAGTGGTTTTAGAATGTGTCTAGTAGTTGTAGGCTTTGTCCAAAGCCTATAAATAGAAAGGAATGAATAGAATTCTCCCCTCACTTCAATTTTAACCCTAAAATCTAAGTGAAGAGTGAGAGATCTTGGAAAAATGTCTTCTTGGGAGACTGATATGAAGAAAAAGGAGGAAGCCATGACAAAGAGGTCCCTTATTCAAAGTGGGTAAGAGTTGTACAATGATTTACTAGCCATTAGTTTAGAAGGAAAAGCGGAGAAAATCACAAATATTGAGGCTAATGTTGCTTTAATTGAAGCAAAGGTGAATGAAGTTATCGCACATTTGGAGCATATTGGATGGCAACTTAAGATGCAATTTAGCCACACATTTTATAGAAGAAGCAGGTAAGGTTATGTATTTGAAAAATAAATGGATTAAAGAAAACTCAACCAGAGTTCTTCACCACCGTCCGTTCTATCAGATCTATATTCCAAATGCCCAAGGAAAAATTAATGAAATGCCGGGATTTGTTCCACCAGAAGGAGAGTGGAATTAAGTTCTAAGTTTAGTGTTTGTTTGTGTTAGGTGTTGTGATGTTAGTATTATGTTTGTTTTATGTGTTTTTAGTGTTAAGTTTATTTAGTGTTTGTGCTTAGGCATTATCTCATCCAAGACTCTTTGGATTGAGAAATTATGTATCACAAATGTTTGTATTTGTTTGTGAATTTATATAAATGTTTGTTTGTGTAAAATTTTGTGTTGAATTGAATTAATAAATATTGGTGAATTTTGAGAAAGAGGAGAGTGTAAGGGGAAGAAAATAATTATTATAGATTTACAAGACCATTTAAGGTTGGTTGATTTGGGCTAGATGTGAATTTCACTTAAAATCAAAAATATAAAAATTTGTGTACTGGAGCCTAAGTGCCAAGAGCTGTGCTTAAGTGTTGGACAACCCGAGAGGTAGGTGCGTAAGCACCGAACCAGTCGTGCTTAAGCGCCGGTTCACTTAAATCGGTTCACAAACGGTTAGAGGTGAAAAATAAACATGAAATGCCATTTTTACCCACTCGATGTCGTCTTCTTCATTTGAGTTTGTGATTGAGGAGTTAGGGCTTCTTCTATGATGAAGAGTTCTTGATGGATTCAAGCTAAATTTGCTAGATTTGATCTTCTTGAGGTAAGAGCTTCATTTCTATGTAATTTTTTTTTATTTTCAACATGTATTTCTAGAACATTATGGATGTGACTGAAAATAACTATTCATGGTGAAGATTTGAGAAAAACCTATGGAAAACACATAGAAATGATATTTTAAGCTTTTAGAAGTTGAGTTTAATGATTTAGTATTGAATTTAAGATTTATTGTGAATTTTATGTGATTTTTAGAAATGGCCTCAAGAATGAAGAGGGGTAAAGGGAAGTTCCATTTCGATTCAAGCAAGTTTGTTAGCACGAATGCTCAGGACAGGTATAGCTCTGCACTACAGTCGAGAAAACAAATTCTTAAAAGATGTTTTAAAAGTCTGGGAGGAGCAGTAGAAGATTTGATTGTTCGCCGAAAGTGGGAATGATTTTGCTATTTTTTTGTTGTGGCTGTGATTTCTGTTATTTGGGAGTTTTATGCTAATCTCCCTGAAGCTGAAGAAGATCAAGTCATGGTTCAAGGAAAATTAGTGCCTTTCTCCCCTGAGGTAATAAATCTGTTTTACCAGTTGCCCCTAGTACATTATGTTTTTATTCAAATTATAGTCCGATTGAGGATGAGTTGGACGAGATTATATCGTCATTGACCGGTGGAAGAGGACTGTAGAAGATCACAAATGAAAAAAGAGTCAACTTCCCCGCGTCAAAGTTTGTCTAAGTTAGATGTCATATCAAAAGCGTGGTACTACTTTATTTCTTCTTGTCTACTACCAACCAACCACCTCAACAAAGTTAATAGAGATAAATTTACCTTGA
Source organism: Phalaenopsis equestris (assembly GCF_001263595.1). Lineage (NCBI taxonomy): Eukaryota > Viridiplantae > Streptophyta > Magnoliopsida > Asparagales > Orchidaceae > Phalaenopsis > Phalaenopsis equestris. The sequence goes on along the minus strand of NW_018165654.1, from coordinate 343,590 downwards.
ACTATTGCATTCAGGAGTTCAAGCCGATTGACATTGGATCTCTGATCTATTAGACTATTATCAGTTCCACTATCACTGCCACTACTGCAGGTTTGGGATTTGCATCCTTAATCTTTTCCTTATGTGAGAAGGCATATGTTAGATTCGATAGCTAGGAGGAGATACTGCAGCTTCTAAAGCCCATCACAAGTGTTAATGTGAAGTATTATACACAACATTCGATATTTGGCTGGAGAGGAGGATTTCTAGAAGTTCAGGTGCTTCTACTTCTCATGCTTTTATCTCACGTGCGTTTACATCACAAGGTCAGGATTCTAGTTCTGATTCGTAGGCTCAACTAATGCAAAGGATGTTAGCAAACATCAATTATACTACAAACAAAATATTAAATTTGGAGAATTTGTTAGATCATATAGATGGTTATATGAGAAGATATAGTGATTATGAAGAAAATTTCACTCATCCTTGAAAAACCTTATGAGAGGTCATCAAATTGTAGTTTTACCTTCATATCCACAATATCTATCATATGAGCCTACAGCCTTTTGGTACAACAATGATAGTACAATGTTAGTGATGATGATGAGGAGGAGAAGAATTAAATTGAATAGTATAGTTTTTTTTTTATTATTGTGAACTTTATGTGGTACAGTTATATTATACTATTAACTTGTTTTGAGTTGTACTTGTTGTGACTGCAAGTATTATTTATGTTTTGTTATGTTAGACACTGTTGTGATGTATTTAAGTTATTGTGAGTAGTTATGTTTTGTTCTTATGGTTGTGATTGTGTTAATGGTGTTTTCTAGTGTATTTAGTTAGTTTGTGCTGAACTTAATCTTGAATTTTAGGAAGCTTTAGAATATTACTAACTTTCACTTAAGAACTTCATGTTTAAGATTTTCAATTTACCACCTAGTATTTTCTTTATGTTGCAGTTGTGAATTTCTGTTAGTGTGTTTGTTTGCTTTTATGTTATCTTCCACTGCATAAAAGTCTAATGAATATTTATATGTTAAAGTTAAATTAAATTTTGATCAATTATTTTTTACTTCTATTTTTAATTTTTGTACTTGTATATTTAGGACATGAAAATTTCTGTAAGCATGTTATTTTTAGTTTTTGTTCATGCCTATATATAAATATGATGCTAAAATATTTTATCCTATTAAAATTTTGAGTTTGGGGGACGAAAAATTTTCTAAAAACTTGAATTTTATTTGTTCTCAAATGTGCTACAAATAAATTTGATTTTGATTTGAAAAAAATGATTATGTATATGAGTTATATTAGGGGTTATATTAGGGAAGTTATATTAGGGAAGTAAAATTTTGAATATAGAAATGAGTAAGAGAAAATAGTTGAATCCTATAACAATGAAGAAAAACTTAAGTATAAAAATTTCTAGTGTGGAAATGATAAATATTGTGTAACTATCTTTAGTAGGAGAAATTATATTTTTGAAAAATATAGAAGAGTTAGACTTTTATTTTCAATACTTCAATTTTTTTTATTAAAAATAATTTTTAAAACTATTATTATACTTTTAAGTAAAGGATTTATATCAAAACTTTACTTTAAGAAAGGAGTGGAATTCAAAATCATTGAAGGCTTATCTAGATGTATTAATCCTCACTTGAAAAAAAAAGAAAGTTGAAAAGGGAGGAGAAGCTAGAGGATTAGTGCCTAATCAAAAATTGGTTCCACATCTGATCTTTTTAAAGCATAAGACTTGAGAAAAGCATAAGCTTAAAAATAGCTTAAGTATATAATATAGTAAGTATAATTATTCTTAATAATAATTTTTAAGTGGAGAAGATAAAATGCCTAAACTCTATATTTGGAGAATTTGAAAATATTTCTGAACTAGATAGAAACTCATATTTTCAAAATTCTTTACATTAAAAATTTCTAAACTCTAAGTTGGTCTCATGCACTAATATTTTTTTCTAAATTGTACTATTATATATCTGATCAAAATTTTAGAATATTCTAAAGAAACTCATTTACATAATCTACTTATTTTGGTTTTAAAAGATTGGAGTGTCACTTAAGGCTAAGTAATATTTTAAGTTTAGGGGATTTTGATACACCTAAAATCTATAGTTTTTATGTACACATTTTAATACTTATTTTTGAGATGTTGTGCTTTAATGGATGATATATGTGTATTTTTCTTTCAGGTACAATCAAATGAATGAAAAATGGTGAAATGAGTGAGAAAGGATCAAATTTGGAGTAAAAATGAAGAAGGTGTACCAAAAAACTGTGGCGCCTTAGCGCCCAGAACTGGTGCTTAAGCGCCAATAAAACCGAGAAGGCCGCGCCTAAGCGCCAAGTACCTCGCGCTTAAGCGCCAAAAGTAGTTACTTGATGATTCAATGAATTTGAATGAATGTTTCAAGAGGTATTTAAAGCAACTCTAGGTGAAAAAGTGGCAAATAGTTAATGGTCACAAAAATACATTCAATTAGCTTTTGAAAGGAGGCAACTCCTGGAAGATTGTTTGATTGTGGACACATTTTGAAGAGACACAAATGCACCTTTTGAAAAATTATAAAATAAGAGTTGGATTGGATTGAAGAAGGCTCTTCAAGGCTCTCCTATGCTGCCCCCATAGCCACGCCACCGACGCCTCTCTCGTAGATTAATTAAGATATTTTATTAGAGAGAAGAAGTGAGTAGTTGTAGTGTGTGAGTAGAGAGTATTGTAAGAGAAATGAAGAGAAGAGATTCAAAGGAACCTCATGTGTTTGGTGGAGAGAATTTGAGATAAGTTTTGTCTTTTTTACTACATTCGGTATTAATTTAGGCTTTTTATTTGTTTGCAATATATCTTCTTTCAAACTTAAGTGTGGTTGTGTTTTCTCCATGAATTCTAAGTAGTTTTCTTTATCTTTTTCTTTAAAATGATATGTGATTAAGTATTGGATGGAAGTTATGTGAAGTATTAATCTTTAATGTTGGAATAAGTTGTGATGATTTTAAACCTTGTACTTCATTTACTTCTTGATTAGGCTAATTAAGATGTTAATATTTGTTGTGAGAACATGTAAGATCTGAGATGATATCGTCTCAATCAATTAATGGTAACAATCACATGAGATTGTAAGGATGAGACTGTAATTCATATGATTGAGTGTAAATAAATATGAAAATAAACTTTGAAGGGTGTAGAATTAGAGGACTTTAGAGTGATAAACTAAAGCCCCCCAATTTGGTTTATAGTTTTAGGTTTTAATATGAGATGTTAGCTTCCAAGTGGAGGGAGAAGAGGGAACTCTAGAGTGCGAACTAGTAACTTTAAACTAGCCAATGTTCTTTATAGATTCTCTAGTAAGGGTAAAGAATATTATTGTTCCTATTTGACACAACACAATTTGAATACTTCCACAACAGAATTCCTATAGTTTTTACTGATTCATGATAAGGAAAAAGATATTTTATTTATATTACCTTCATCTTACAAATATCTAGTTAAATTTAGTTAGTTTATTACTTTACTTTCAATTATAAAAAAAATAACAAAAAGAATCAAACTTTCATTCTTATTATAGCATCTATAGTTTGAGTAAGAATATTTTATAAAGTAAAATTTGTTATCTAATTTCCTCTGATTTTAGTTGCATATTTTATTTCTCCCTATGGATTCGATATTTGGGGCTTAATCAAGAAGTCCTATATTACTTGATAACAATACGTATACTTGCATAGTATCCCATAATTAAGTATAATAATTGCATACTTATTTGCTTTGAAGTGACGTTTTTTGGAAGCCGTTGCAAAGTAAGAAATATAAGGAAAAAATAAGATTATAACTGCATACATCATATTGTCATATAAAATCAGAATCAATTCCAAAATTGAAAAGTCATCCATGAAAACTTCAATTCATTTCTCAATTAGATTGTAAAAAAAGGACATTATGCACCTTTAAAAATTTACAGGTGCATTACACAAACTAAAAGACATTGTTCTAAAAGTAAATATCTCATAGGGACTTGTGAATTTTGTATTTTCTTGATCCTCAGAGCTATAAGTATTTGGTGGTATCATGAATATCCATTCAAGAAGTAAAAATATCGATGCCCAGCTAGCCTATCCAACTTTTGGTCCATAAAATGTGGAGGAAAGTGATCTTTCCTAGTGACGAGATTCAATTTTCTATAATGATTCCTGATTCGCCACCCAGTGACTTGCCTTAGTGGAATTAATTCATTTCATTCATTTACAACTACAACCACTCCCCCTTTCTTAGGAACACAGTGAATTGGACTAACCAAAACACTGTCAGAAATATGATAAATGATTATAGCATCTAAGCACTTTAAAATTTCCTTCTTTAAAACTTCTTTCATGATAGAGTTTAATCTCCTTTGAAGATCTGCCTTAGGCTTGTGATTATCTTCAGTTAAAATTTTATGCATACAGATTGAAGGGCTAATACCTCTAATATCAGCTAACATCCTTTCAAAGGCTTTCTTATAATTTCTCATAGTTTCTATTAATTTTTCTTCTTAATCTTCAGTTAAGTCTAATGATATTATAACATGTAATATTGATGAGTTCCCTAGAAAAAAAACATACTTTAAATGCTTAGGGAGCACCTTCATTTTAAGTTCAGGAGGTTATTCAATTGAAGGAATAAGAAGTTTACTATTCTCAGTAGTGTCTAAAATCTCAAAACTTCCTTAAACATAATTTGAACCCTCAGTGATTATCTCAATAAATTTATCATAAAAAATGGTATCATTTTCATACCCGAGTTCTTGTTGTCCTATTTTAACTTCATAACTTTCTCGGAAATGGTTATTACTTAAATCATCAATAATCTCCATTCTATAACATTCATCATCTTTTCATTTTGTTGGATACTTCATAGATTTTAACACGTTAAAAGTAATTTCCTAGTCATTAACTCTCATGGTGAGATCTCCTTTTTGCACATCTATCATGGCTCATCCAATAGCAAGGAAAGGTCTCCCTAAAATGATTAGTATTTCTTTATCTTACCCCATATCTAAAATAAAGAAATCCATAGGGAAGATAAATTTATCCGCCTTAATCAACAAATCTTCTATAACCTTTTTTAGGTTGATTGATCGATCAGCTAACTGAAGTGTTACAGTAGTAAGAAATCTCTCCTAAGCATAACCTTCTGCATATTGATAACAACTTTAGGTTAATGCTAGATCTTAAATCACATAAGGCCTTTCCTTAAAATATTTCTCCTATCACACATGGAATAGTAAAGCTACCAGGAACTTTAAGTTTTTGAGGAAGCTTTTTCTGAATTCTAACACTGCATTCTTAACTAAGTGCAACAGTCTCATAATCCACAAAATTTTTTTTCTTATTTAATATATCTTTCATAAACTTAAGATAGCTTGGCATTTTTTCTAGTACCTCAGTAAAAGGAATGTTGCTTGTTAGTTTTATAAATATCTCCAGAAACTTAGAAAATTGTTAATTCAACTTTTGCTGTCTGAGTCTCTGAGGAAATGCCGGTGGTGGCCTTTCTAAATTGACCTTAGTTAGAGAGACAAGTTTTTCTATATTCTCAATAATATTTTCTTCATGTTTTTCAATTTTCTCAGGTTCCCTTTCAAACTTAATCTCTTTTTGCACTTTAGTATCCAATTCTCTCCCACTTCTTAACTGGACAATTTAAACTTTCTTTTTTCTTTTTATCATTAGGATTAATTTCAGTGTTACTAGGAAGTGTTTTTTTAGGCCTATTGTTAAGAGAGTTAGCAATTTATCCCAATTGATTCTCAGTATTTCTAATTGCAACACTCTGCCTTTGTAAATGATTCCCCATCTATAACACCACTTCTTCTATATACAACTTCTTCTCCTTAATCTGTTGGTTATTGGTAAAGCTAGAAGGATAATAAGGTCTATAGTTAGTACTAACCTGATTGTTCCAGTTTCCCAATGAGTTCGCTTGATTGTTCCCCCATTGCTGATTTCCCCCCATTGCTGATTTCGCTGATTTCCACCACCATAATTATTATTCTAGTTAAAGTTAGGGTGGCTTTTCCAACTTGGCTTATAATACTTAGAATATACCTTATTTGGTTTATTATTAATTGCATTTAAAGTCTCATAAGAAGGTGATTGAGAATCCATCATTTGTCCCAATGAGTTTTCCTCACTCATATGAGATGTTTGAGATAAGTTCATTTTGAATTGGTTAACCTCTTAGATATTGTAGCAACTTGAGATGCCAAAATAGAAATTGCATCAGTATCATGAACACTAGCTACTTTCTTAAGATTTACCTTATTTGGTTTATTATTAATTGCATTTAAAGTCTCATAAGAAGGTGATTGAGAATCCATCATTTGTCCCAATGAGTTTTCCTCACTCATATGAGATGTTTGAGATAAGTTCATTTTGAATTGGTTAACCTCTTAGATATTGTAGCAACTTGAGATGCCAAAATAGAAATTGCATCAGTATCATGAACACTAGCTACTTTCTTAAGATTTACCCTTTCAGAGGGCCATCGAATGTTGTTAGTAGCCATATCTTCTTTTAATTCATTTGCTTCATCAAATGATTTTGATATTAATGAACCTACTGCAGGAGCATAAAAAATAGATCTAAGGGATCCTACTAACCCATCATAAAATATATGAATAATCAACAGTCTGACAAAGCGTGATGTGGAGACTTTCTAAGGAGTTCCTTAAATCATTTGAAAGCTTTGTGTATTGACTCACCTTCATATTGAGTAAATGAAGTGATATCATTTCTAAGCTCAGCTATTTTTTAAGATGAAAAATACTTAGCTAGGAATTTCTATGCTAAATCTCCCCTAGTTCTCATAGATCTAGGTGCTAATAGGTTTAACAACATCTTAGTTTTATCCCTTAAGGGAAAGGGAAAAATTCTAAGTCTAACAAATTTATTTGATATGCTGTCGTACTAAAATGTGACACATAATTCTAGAAAACTAGCAAGGTGTAAGTTTGGTTTGATATGCTGTCGTACTAAAATGTGGCACATAATTCTAGAAAACTAGCAAGGTGTAAGTTTGGATCCTCGGAGTTCTCCCAAACTGATTGTTTCTCATTTGAACTCAAACTTATTGAACTCAAACTGACAAGTATTAAGATTGAATATGCAAATTAAGTACAAAGCAATGAATCATCACAAGTATGAAATAAGAGAAATCTTAAAACAATTCTAATCCTACACATGATTAATTCTTATTGTAATGAGAAAGATAATGAAAACTACTCAAATCTCATGGGGAAAATAAAATAAAACATGATTTATATTAAAATTTAGGTTTACACAATAAACAATACTCAAACAAAAATCTAAATTACTTTGCTTAAACTTCTCCCCAAGCAAATCCTCTAAAGTTCCTTTGATGATTTCTCAACTCTCTTCTCCAACACACATACCGAAGACTCTCACTACAACACTCACACACTGCATGACACACCCTCTTCTCTCTGAAAAGGCCTCTTCTTCACACCGAACCCCTTTCACACACCTCCCTTCACACACCACATGACACACTAACCAGACCCTCAATTATGCATGATATTTATATTCCAAAAGATTATAAAAAACTTTGCCCATAATTTTCTTAGCAGCTAGTGTGAATATAAAATATTTTAGAAAATAAATAATAAGTTTTCACACTAGGGGTACTATGCAAGTATACATATCATTTCAAGTAATATAGAGCTTTCTTTAAAAATCGTATCGATCCCACAAGGGAGCTGTAATTTTTTATAATGACTTAGAAAAAATTTCTATTTAAACTGCAGAGAAAAAATGATAGGAAAATAGTGTCAAACTATCTGTAAAGGACTAAAAATAAATTTATGTGTAATCTAATTTTAAGAAGAAAGTAAGTGCAAAATTTCTAAACTAATAAGGTTTAAAAGAGTTCGAATATTATGAAAAAATATTTCCCCATGCAAATTGATCTTAATCAGTGTACGATATGAATGTTTTAAAAATATAAAATGTTGTATTGTGACAAATAGGAGCATAGCAATTCCTTACCCCCTCTCGGTGCATGCAAAGAATATTGGCTAATTTTATGTTTGTTCCAGCTTGTGTAGTAGTGTTGAGTAGATTCTAGCCTCTCACTTCTAAATTACCCACTGTACTCTCTCTATAAGACCTACTAAGGACCCTTAGATCCACCTAGATCAAATTTGTAAAGGTTGACCAACTTGATAAGAGAATCTAGCATGTCACATTAGAAACCTCAATTCTACATCCATCAAAACTTATCTCCCTATTTATTTGCACTCTCCTTAGATTTTCATTGCCCTCCTCGTAAGATTAGTGTTGCATTCACAAGTTGGGTAAAATCATAGCCTTCCCAGATTATTATGTTTCGCAACATATTTTAACCTCACAAGTTTCCAATTTGTAAAGTCAATGAAGAATCGGTGAAAATTCCATCATAATTTTTTAAAATAAAAAGAAATCTTCAAATCATTCTCATCTTATACGTGATTAATTCTCATAGCAAGGAGAAAGAAATGAAACTACTCAGAATTCAAGGAGATAACACAAAAGCATATAGATTTGTATAGATGATCAAGTTCACACAAGAAAGGCTCAAACAAAAATACAAAATACTTATCTTTAGGCTTCTCTCCAAGCAAACTTTGAAGTTCCTTGACTGCTCATGACTCTACAAGACTCACACAAGCACAAGAACTCACCACACTCTCACTGTGGTGGTCTCACTCACTAGACTTACACTCGACCCTCTATAAACCCTTGTAAGACTCTCCTTTTGCATTTAATTATAATATATAGAGCTCTAAAAATAACCAAGAGTTGCTTCAGAAACCTTTTGAAATTCATCCAAATTCAATGTATAGAGATCAAACCGACTCTGGCGCTTAGGCGTCTAGTTGTGGCAACGCTCTTCTAGAAGTACTCCACATTCTGCCTGGCACCGGGGTGCCGGATCTAATGCTTGGGCACTCAACTCGTCTAGACTTTAGCTCTTCAGCGCCAGAAGTGGTGCTTAGGCGCCACTGCTCCATGACACTATTTTGCCTCTAATTTTGCCCTTTTTCCTTTAAACTCCATTCCTTGTACCTAAAACCAAAAACATGCAAAATACCTTTCATTAAATCACAAAATCATCAAAAATGTGTATAAATTAACATTAATTGTATATTTAAAATAGATAATTTTAAGGTGTATCAATTTTCCCAAACTTAAAGTTTACTTGTCCTCAAGTAACCCTTTTACTATATATAAAAATATATAACTCACGGTAGTGGGTTTTACTTAAAGATTTCTATATTTTTTGTCCTATAAATGCACCAATGAAACTTTAGAAAAATTTTCAATAACTCAGGTTAGAATCAAAATGTAAGAAAATCTAATAATTAAGTTTAAGAGTTCTGATTTTCTATTCATTTAAAGAATAACTGTAATTTGTCATACTTATGAATCCCAAAAAATGAAAGGAATAGAATTTTATAAGAACTCTATTAGTAAAGATGATAATACTTTTAAAATTAAGAGTAAGTTCATAAATGTATTTAAGTCCCTTTCCTTAAGATAATTCAAGTGAAACCAATTTTTGATTTGGCAACTCCTCAAGCTTCTGCTCAGATATTTTTTCTTTTGCTTTTCTTTTTCTTTCAGGATTATTTTCAATCCTTTCTTTTCTTTTCTTTTAATGTGAGGATTACTATATGTAAATAGCCTTTAATGATTTTGAACTTCACTATCCTCTTCTTAAAGTTAAAAACTTCTTACATTTTCTTACTTGATAATGTGTATTGGCTTTGAAAATGATTTTTCATAGAGTCTCAATTCTTTTTGAAGTGTATATCTAACATCCTTAATATTTCAAAAATACAATTTTCTTTAATTTGAATAGTAAACACAATCCTATACTACTATACTAAATATCTTAACTCTAGACGCAACCTTTATTATCTAAAACTTTTACTAAAGTCTACCATGACATTTATAAAATAAAAAATATAGTTATCTAAAGCTAACACCATATACCACAGGTTATGTTAAAATAATTTAAAAAATATGGTTTATTGAGGACAAATAAGGTTTAGTTTTAAAAAAATTTTCTCTTCTCCCAACCTTAAATATTTAATTTAAAACATTATAGTTTTAAGAATGAAGAAAGAGAAAAAAATTAAAGGTTTTAATCAAGAAAGTAGTACAGGCATAAGTAGTAATAACAGGTGCTTGTCTGTTGCCAAATTAGAATTTATCGGCCGCCGAAATGGACATCCCGACGCTTGGTTTAATTTAATTTAATATATATATATATATATAATTTTGAAAAAGTAGTATTTTAAAATTTAAAAATATAAGCATCCCAAAGAATAGATACAGTACTCACTCGTAAGACTCGATTAAATAAACTAAAAAATTTATGACATCCTTTTAAGTCTGCGAAAAAATCATTTTTTATGTTGACCGACAAGTTGTCTTATTTAATACGGAATATTAAGTTGGGTTACTTAAGTTTTCTATAAGGGCAAACCCCTATAGTTAATTATATTTTAAATGAACAAAATCACCTAAGAAAACTCTCGATTTAGATCACGGAATATTGTCTTCAAGAATTTCAATGAGTAGGACTTTTCAAAAGATTGGACCAAAGGAGTGTCAAAGGGGAATGACTCAAATTCAGGAGCACCATTATGGAATCCAAAGGAAGAGGAACTAGGGGTTGTCACAGATCCTGAGGAAAACCTCGGTGACTTCCTAAGTTATCCTATGATTTGGCTTTAATTTCATTGAGAAGAACTATTTAAATGTTACATCCCGTCATTTCTATTAACTAGGGCTTACATTTATGCGAGACGGTGTGACTTCCTAAGTTATCCTATGATTTGACTTTAATTTCAACGAGAAGAACTATTTAAATGTTACATCCCGTCAATTCTATTAACTAGGGCTTACATTTATGCGAGACGGTCATACAAATAGCCTGGAAGATGTGAAGGTTTATGTCGTGAGAAACGACAACCTCGAAATCCTAAAATGACTTAGAGCTTATATTGGACAACATGATTATGCAAAAGCCTAAAGATGAGTTGAGGATTTATGTCGCACTAGGTGGACAACCTTGAAATCTTATGACTTATTGTTTAATTCCAAGGAAAGAGGTGCTGCTGCAGATCCTCAAGCTATTGCAGATTGCTGTTGTAGAAGGCTGCCCACAAAGTTAGCTCCAAGCTCCTCGACAAAGTAGCAGTCCTAAAGTCTAAGCTTTAAAAGTTTAAATTCAATCAGAGATGGTTAAAGTTGATTAAAACGACACTGAATAGGATCCTACGGTTTCCTAGTTCCGGTATCACTATTTTCTTTTGAATTTAGTTAGCTTAAACGAGTTGTGAAACCCATTTAAATCGGGAGATCTCGTTAGCAACCGTGGGTTACCTCCTCTGAGGGACTCCTGTAAATTTAAAAGAATATTTTAAGTTTAGTAACTATTCAAAGGATTTATGGTTACCTTTGAAAAAATTTGTTTTAGATTTTTGAAAATGTTGATTAATTTTTTAAAATGGTTTTGATTTTTTGGAAGTAAAGTAAAATGCACAACCAAGCAGTTATAATATCTAGAAGCAAAAGTAAATTGCAGAAAGTAAAATAATAGAAATTAAATAACATTATAAAAACGTACTTGTCACCTTCTCGGGCGCTGAAAGATTAGCTTTTACAACAGGTATAGAATTTTGTAGGAAATTTAAATAAATTGTAAGAGTAGATGAAGGTGTAGCTTTCGAACCCTCAAACCATCACTCAGTGAGTCCCGAAAGAGCTTAGTGGATGATTTTCTAGAACAAAATATAACAAGTTCAATTTGTCCTTCAAAATACCCAAGAGATTCCAAAGTGTTCGGGTGAATGACCGTGAATCGCTTTAAAGATCTCTTGAAACGTTTCGTGTTCATTTTGAACTTATTATATTATTCTATTAATCATCCCAAGATCGAATTAAAGTTACCCCATTACTTAGTGAACCTTGACATTTTAATTATCTCAAAAATGATAGTCATTTAACATTTCATTTGATAGTTATATGAGTGGGTATCCTAAAGGGCAAGTCCAATGTCATTAAGGATTTTAAAGCCCAGAGTGAAAGTAGGTTCTAAAGTTTTCAAAGTGTTTATCAATTAATTAAGTCCATATTTTCTAATCCTAATTAAGATAATTCTTACATATCGAACCTAGTTCACTATTAGGCCCACTCAATTTTAATTTTTAAAGTAAATTTAAGAAAATAAAATAATGAAATGGGATTTGAATTCTCAATTATATCAGACTTAGTATCTAATCACCAATTGAAGGGCCTTAAATGAGTGAATTACTATCTTCATAAACTAAGCCCAATACCTTAGGATCGTCTTAATTGAATCATCTTCCAAATCATGATAATTATCAAAATTACAACTCAAACCTTATCATGAAAAGGATGGCAAATTGCTTTTTACCTCTTAACCCATTATGTTTCAATCATCTAAAAATTTTGTTATGATCAATATTACCCATTTACTTTGAATGATCCTAAAATTTAATTAAAGCATTAAAATTCCAAAATTGTCATTTTGCCTCTAGGCTCCCTGTCCTATAACTTATCAAATGAAACTCAAGTAACCTTGAAATCCATGGTAACTCAATCATGAGCTAATTAAAACATCAGAGGAGAAAAATGTGGGTTTTTTAGATTTTTATTTAATTAATTTATTTATTTTAATTCAAAAATAGGATTTTTTAATATTAATTTACTTAATTAATCAAAATAAAATATTTTTTGTTATGAGAAAATTATTAGAGGTTCACCTAGGTCAAAGGAACACTTAAACAAAATTCCATGATTTTTCAAATTATACTTTAATTATTATAATTATTTTAATGGAAAATTAAGAAAAATACATTTTTAGCCTTTTAAAATTTATTTTTTAATTTAGAAAAATTAAAAAATATATATTTTAATAAGTTCCAAGTGATCAAGAAATAATTAGGGACATTTTTAAACCATATTAGTATTTTTGAAAATTTTAATTATTTTTTATTATTTTAATATAAATATAGCCTAAAAATAAAGTATTTTCTCAAAAATAACTTTTATTTTTCCTAAGTGCCCCTGATCACAAGGAACTCAGAAAACTACTTTTCATAGTTTTCCAAAGTTTATTTAAGTTAATATAATTATTTTTGTACAAAAATAATTTTTTTTAAGAAAAATCAACTTTAATACTTAAAACTTAATCAAATAAATTTCAAATTTTTACAGTGAGTCAACATGATTTTTCTACACAATGTGGAATTCATTTTATTAACTATTTAATTTAAATAATCTAATATAATACATACATATTTAACTAACTATAAAAATGCACAAAATTATCCAAATCATTCTGATATTTTTCCTAAGCTTCTCTGACCATAAGGAACCTACTAAAATTTAACCCATATTTTTCTAAATGATATTTTAATTTATATAATTACTTTAAGCCAAAATAGCCATCCAAGATTGAAAATTAAGGTTGCATGCACGAAGATGCCCTCTGACCTTGGAAAAATCAGAGAACATCTCCTCTGTCATGAGGAATGAACCCTCAAAGTTTCAAGCCATGGTGGACAATATTTAATCAAAATAAATTAAAACACCTCAGAGACTATTTAATTAATTAAAAATTAGAGACTCATCAAATAAATTTTATTTGTTGGTCCACATTATTCTCCTCTGTTCACTGAGTAAGAGGGTTTTTTTTCATTTTTTTTTATTTTTCTAAGCAGAGTTATGCATTTTCTCCTCTGTTCACTCATCAAATTATTTGATTTTCATTTATTGTTTCTTGGTTATCCACGATAATGTGCTGATTAATAGACATTTCTTCATCAATTTCATTACTTTTTTTTTCTATTTTCTAATTTTCAAAATAGTTCTCTCTTGTTTTGAATCAAAGGGTTTAAGTTTCGTTGACCTGCCCTACACATTCACTTCTAAAGGGTAACTAATAGGTTTTTACACAAATAAAAATAAAGATACAAATAAAAAGTTTTCTAAATCTAAGTTCTAATAGTTCAACTAAAAATTCTCCTAAATTCTTCACTATTTTTTTCCCTTGTAACAGTGCCAGAGAACTTGGTCCACCTCAGCTATTATCACAATAATGTAAATCCTGGTAATGGGGCACCAAAAAACGTGATATGCTCCCTAATAACTTAATTGAATTCTTAAAATCAGATTTTCTTACGTATTAAGGTTTCTCACTTAAGTATTCATATCATTTCAGTAATATAAGGCTCTAAAGAGTAGAATGTCGAACTTATAGGAAATAATGGGAAGCTAAAGTAGGAAAATGTTATAGCCTATTTAATTTGTTCTTAGTTTAAAATATTGAAATACTTAGGCTTTTCTAACAAACCTACTACATTTATCTAAAGTTACACCTACACAATTTCTAAATACAATATGTGAAAGGGTTACTTGAATGGGATAATATGTGAAAGGGGATGAAGAGTTTGTTAAAGGATTTTAAATACAAACTCTTCATCCCCTCTAAAATCCTCTCCAAACTACTCTTAAAACTACCATGAAACACTCTAAAGCTGCTTTAAACCATCTTGAAACTCTCCAGAATTCGGTCGTGGCACCTAGGTGTCACTCTATTATGGCACCATGGCCTTGGTGCCCAGTCGTTGGCCCCTTTGGCACCAACCACTCGGGCTGCATTTTACTTGACTAGCACTTAGGCCCTGCATTAATCTGATGTCATGCCCTTGCTCTTCAGGACTGAGTCCTTAGTGCCCAGTGGTTGGCGCTCTCGCTCTTGGGTTCCAGTCTTGGCTGGTACCTAGGCGCCCAGTACTTGGCGACATGGCCCCAGCCAACCCAAACAGTTTTTTCTTTAAAATTTCTCCTTTTTGCTCCATGTTTCATAAACTTTGTTTCACTCATAATATCTATTATACCTGCAAGAAAAACATAAAAAAGTCTTTCTTTAAAGTACAATTTCATTCATATAGATGTGCAAAATTTAAAGAAATTCATGCAATCTTTTCACACATTAACAAGCCACGTCTATGAGGATGTCAAGCATCTCAACGACCAACCAAGCAAAGAGGACACGATGATCTTGAAGAGTTTGGAACAATGCATCTTTTTGACTTGCATCAAAACTCTTACTTATTAGAAAAGCTTTATCAGAATTGTTGAGGTCAGTGGGGATCTTGATGGTGCCTTCATCGGTTTTGGGACTGTTCTAATTGGTGTTGTATGTCTAACAATCCTTGTTCAATACTCCCTATCGCCCGAAGGTAGCACGTCCAAGACTACTTCAGATTCCCTGCACAGTCATAATTTTCCTATGGCAGAAAAATTTCACTCCTACGTGGTATGTAAATACCACAACTATGAAATTATTGGGTAGTGGGAGATGGAAGTTTGTGTTGAATGTTTGTGGCGCATTGATCACTAATAAATCCTCCATACTAGTAAATTGATTGCTCCCCTCTCCCTAAATGACAGACAATCTAGTTATACTAAAGGCTTTCTTCTTTTTCCAAAAAACCCATACATGGGGCCAATTGATGTAAAATGATGATCTGTTGATAGGTTCATCTTTTCAAAAGAGACTTTGAATAGGATGCTCCCCGAGATACCTGTGTCAACCATAGTACTTCCCACCTAGCGTCATTGTAAGGATTCTCTGCATGGTTAAGTCGGCATTAGTAAAAATAATTGGGGAGTGGAGCTTCTTCTTTAAGATGGAAGCAATAGCGCAGTATCTCTCAATTTATTCCTCTTTTGGTCATGTCTTCTGATCGAGTCTGCTCTCAATATTATCAATAATATCCCGACGATGTGGATAACGTTGGCTTGGATAAGCCTATCCGAGTCATCTTCTTCAAGTGTTTTTCCCTGCCACCGAGTGTGTGCTTCAAGGGACAAACTCTTTGAGCTTTTTAGCTCAAATTAACTCCTTAACTAAGCTAAAGATGTGTCTGCACTCCTCCGTATCGTAGTTGTGGACTTTATGATACTTGCAAAACTTGTTGGTGTTATGGAGAAAGGCTCCAGTTTTCATCGGCAAGGCCTTAAGGAAATATTCCTTATTGTGAATAGTTTTTACCAGTTCTGCCATAAAAACCCTTAGTTGAGTGGGTCTCGATGTTCCCTGATCACCAGCTGAATGATCATTCCATGAGCTGCGTTTTCAAGGATTTTGTTCAGCCTCTTTATCTCTGTCAAACGATCGACCTCTTTCATACATGGTGAGGGTCATCCCTCCCTCCATCTGTCGTCTTGCGAGCCTGTTTTGCCCAATCAACTGTTGGACCTCTTGCCTTCTGAGACAGGCGGGTTCACGTACTCCTTCACTACAATTTGGTTGTTGCTAACTCCAAGAGTCCACACAAAGTCTCAGGTTCTTGCAAACTCAAAAAATACTTAAATTAAGGTCTCTTCAGGCTTTGTGCAGGGAGCCTTTGCAATCATTGGCTCCAGATTCTGTACTTCCAGCATCTCCTTCTAAAACTATGTAGCGCGCCCGTAGGTTCTTGTTTGACCAATGCTTGAAGTGCCAAAAAGATACTGAATCCTTGTTGGGCTTTTGGGCGCTAGCGAACTACACCATAAATAACATCTTGAGCTCTCTTAAGGTAGTAATAATTTTGATGGAAGTTCGTTGTACCACCTGAGGGCTGAATGTCTAAGCATAGTATAAAATATCTGGCATTTCAATTTGTCAGGAACTTTGAAAATGCATATAGCCAACTCGAAGAATGTAATATGGTCGGCGGGATCACTTTGGCCCTTGTTTGGCTCCAAAGATGGAACCATGAACTTCTCGAGGGGGGCGAGGGGGGGGGGGGGGGGGGTCTTGCCATAAACCGCCCCGGGGGGGCCACAATAATCTGCCAGGAGAATGCATTCTCTTATCAGCATACACTTTCATTCGCCCCTCTTGTAGTATGTTTCACGTCATGAATTCGACACTATCTTGGTACTAGGATTGTTCCACCCGTTTGACTCCTTGAGCCGTCTGATGACCTTGGGGCTTAGGTGCTAGAGGAATAGGTTGTGGGAGAGGTTGTGCCCCCCCCTCAAGCACCACGTGGGTCAGTTACGCAATCTAACTGGCCATTTGATCTTAGAGCTCTTAAATTTGTTGTCGCTCGAATTCTTTGACAGACTCCATATTAAAAGTTTCTCCAAGCTGTGTTTTTTCTCCATGATGCGCTCCTCTTCTTATTGAATGCACGACGTCACGCTCACCGCATCTTTTAGGATGTTGAATCTCAAAAGGTCCTTCGGGACAAGCCAAAGAAATAGAGTGTTGGATGGATGAGAGGAATTAGTGAAGGTAAAGGAAGGAGAGTAAGCAACAAATAGTGCTAATTCTCTTGAAATAGATTTAGTAGCTTTTTGTTTGAAAATGATCGACCTATTTATAGATCATTGGGGGTGTCTAGTAAATTATATAATTGTGCCTCACTTAATAGGAACGTTAATATGAATTTATGAGTCATTACACTATTACATATTTGTAACCGACTTTGACATCTTTTGACCGTGGTAACCACTGTTAGCGTTATTTCGTATTTGCAACTGCTACTAGAGTTGTTTCATTTTTGTAACTGCTCGACTTTGCCCTTTTATCTTCGCTCAATCAGCTAAAGTTCATTCGATCGACTAAAAGTCATTCGACCAACTGACAGAACTTTGGTCACCTTCTATGGGGAGCCCCTTATGAAGGCCAATTGTCCTTAGAAAGAGTTATTCTATTAGGCAGAGGTTGCATCACCGTAATTTGATGGGCAGAATTCATTCGGTCGAGAAATCTTCATAGAAGGTCATGTGGGAGTTCTGCTAAGGGATCGTTTATCTTGTGAGTGTATTTGCATTGATTAAGTTGTCGTCGGTCTAGTTGCGTGGCGTTCTTTAGTTTGAACGAACTTTCATCCAGTCGGATCATGATTGGACTGACCGAAATGATGCTAGATTGTTCGATATTTTACTATTTTCATCACGCGATCGGTATAATTTTCTCGAGATTTAAACAGTCATATTTTCGATATACACATAATCATGTCAATATGAGAATCTAAGTGTTAGATATATAAATAAATAACAATTGGCTGGTATAGATAGGACCGGCTAAATATATAAATTTCTGCCGATATATTTTCAAAAAAAAAAAAAAAAAAAAAAAAAACAATAAACAAAAAATGAAATTTATCCAAAACACAGAACTTTGGTCACCTTCTATGGGGAGCCCCTTATGAAGGCCAATTGTCCTTAGAAAGAGTTA
Source organism: Phalaenopsis equestris (assembly GCF_001263595.1). Lineage (NCBI taxonomy): Eukaryota > Viridiplantae > Streptophyta > Magnoliopsida > Asparagales > Orchidaceae > Phalaenopsis > Phalaenopsis equestris. Next base: position 325,289 of record NW_018165654.1, on the reverse strand, counting down.
TTCTATTAGGCAGAGGTTGCATCACCGTAATTTGATGGGCAGAATTCATTCGGTCGAGAAATCTTCATAGAAGGTCATGTGGGAGTTCCGCTAAGGGATCGTTTATCTTGTGAGTGTATTTGCATTGATTAAGTTGTCGTCGGTCTAGTTGCGTGGCGTTCTTTAGTTTGAACGAACTTTCATCCAGTCGGATCATGATTGGACTGACCGAAATGATGCTAGATTGTTCGATATTTTACTATTTTCATCACGCGATCGGTATAATTTTCTCGAGATTTAAACAGTCATATTTTCGATATACACATAATCATGTCAATATGAGAATCTAAGTGTTAGATATATAAATAAATAACAATTGGCTGGTATAGATAGGACCGGCTAAATATATAAATTTCTGCCGATATATTTTAAAAAAAAAAAAAAAAAAAAAAACTCTGGATATTTTACCGCACGGGAAGTCGAGAGCCGTCGTTCTGGAGAGAGATCAGCAATGGCTTCTACTGTCCAGCTATCTGGATTTTGGGCCTTCTATTTCGGTTGTCCTCAATCCAAAACCCTAGCTCTCCCTCTCGCTTCCTCTTCTGCTTATTCCTCTGAAGCCTCATCCCTCCGCTCCGTAATCCTAACGACGCGCCGTCGCCGGCACTTCGTCCGATCCACCACTTTCGGCAGCCTCTTCGTAACTGCCTCCGTAAGGAAGCTCTCTGAGACTGAGCTCGTTCCCATCTCTTCGGATTCCGACGGAATTGAAGGCCTATTCCCTCCGGGCGCCGGTGTCTATGGAGTTTATGACAAAAATGGGGATCTTCAATTCATTGGGATCTCCCGCAACGTCGGCGCTAGTATTGCCGCGCATAGCAAGATGGTGCCAGTTCTGTGCTGCTCGGTGAAGGTGATTTTTTCTTTCCGATATGGTTATTCTTCCCTTCGTTTTGGGGTTGTTTGGTTGCAAGTTTTAACTTAGTTTTTGCCATAATTTAGGCTAAATCTTGGCAACTCGAGCCATAGAAATCCTACTAGCTCCTTCAATCCCATTTAGATTTACCAGATTTACTTAATAGCTGTATAAGTTCTGAACTTTAATTAGATAAAATGGTCTTATTATCAGTTCTGTAGAATTTATGTTGATAATAAGATTAGGATGTATATTGATACCAGAAAATTGGATAGCCCGGCCTTGAATTTACAGGTGGCATGTTAAGAAGTTTCCTACTAAGGCAGCCATCATGACAGATGGGCATCCCATCAAAATATCGAGATGGAAGATGCTCTGATAGAACAACAACAACAACAACAGCAACAACACAATTTTTATCTCACTACATGAATCCTATTTCTTCATTGCGTCCTACTTAGTGTCATATTTTCATGTAATTCTATTTAATTAAGATCATTTTGCTGTTGGAAGATGCTCTGATACAACAACAACAACAACAACAACAACAACAAAACCTATATCCCACTAAGTGGGGTCGGCTTCATGATTCCTTTTTCTCCATTGCGTCCTATTTAGTGTCGTATTTTCATTTAATTCTAATAAATTAAGATCATTTTTTATGCAATATGCCCAAGTCATCCTAGGTCTACCTCTGCCTTTCATAACATAAGTCGAATCTAAAACATCTACTCTTCTAATCGGATCAACAGATGGTTGACGTTTAATGTGACCAAACTATCTAAGACGACTCTCTCTAATTTTGTCCGTCACTGGACATTTTGTCTTTAAGTGTAAAGCCACTCATCCACCTAATCATTCTTATCTCGGCAACACTTAACTTAATTTTTTGCTTCTCTTTTATAGGCTAACATTCAACGCCATATAGCATTGTAGGTCTCACCACCATCTTATAAAATTTTCCTTTCAGTCTAAGCAGTACTTTTCTATCACACAATAGGCCCGAAACATTCCTCCACTTCAACCAACCAACCTTAAAACTACTAATGACATCCCCATCAATATCACAATCACCTTGAACAATAGGCCCGAGATATCTAAAGTGTTCACACTCTTTAATAATTTGATCACCCATAGTAAAATTTCTGTCACTAGAGCTAGTACTACTAAAATTACATTCCATGTATTCAGTTTTAGTTCTACTCAAACAAAGGCTTTTAGACTCCAAGGTAGACGACTCCAAGGTAGACCTCCATAAATGTAGACCTCCATAATTCAAGTTTTTTCATGGGCTTTTTCTCTATTGTTATCCTCGAGAAGTATATCATCAACAAAAAACATACACTAAGGTACATCCTCTTGTAAGTGTCCAGTAAGACCATCCATAATTAAAGCAAAAAGATATGGGCTTAAAGCCGATCCCTAATGTAAGCCAACAAAAATAGGAAAATATTTGGTCAATCCTCCTTCTGTTCGAACATAAGTAACAGTTCTTGTATACATATCTTTAATGACTTGAATATAAGTCATATCAACACCTTTGTTCTCAAGAACTCTCTAAAGGATATCTTGGAACCTTATCATAAGTTTTTTCTAAATCAATAAAAAACATATGTAGATCCTCCTTATTATCTTTGAACTTATCCATCAAACCTCTCAATAAATGTATAACTTTCATAGTAGACCTGCCCGGCATAAATCCAAATTGATATGAGAAGTCTTTGTAATACGTCTTAACCTATGTTCAATTACTCACTCCCATAATTTTAATGTATGACACATTAACTTAATTCCTCTATAATTGCCACACTCTTGTGCATCCCCTTTATTCTTAAAAATGGGGACCAAAATACTTTTCCTCCACTCTTCAGACATCTTTTTAGTTTTTAAAATATTATAAAAAGAGTTTAGTAAGTCAAGGAACTCCCAAATCTCATAAATCTTTCCACATTTCAATTAGGATATCATCAGGTCCTACAGACTTTTCACCCCTAGTTTTCTTTAAAGCCTCTTCAATTTCTTTTTTACTAGTTCGACGGTAAAACTGAAATATTTTATTATTACTAATGATATTAAAATCACTTAAGTCGATCGTTTTTTCCAAAACTTCATTAAAAAGTTTATTAAAATAACTCACCCACCTATTTTAAATATTATTTTTCTAAGAAAAGCATCTTTTGATTTTCATCTTTAATATACTTGAGTTAAATATTTATTTTTTTCTCTTTGTTTGACTAGTTTATACATATATTTTTTACTCTTCTTAGTATATAATCTAATATAAACATTACTAAAAGCAGTTTTTTAGCATCATAGATTGTTCTCTTAGATTGCCTATGACCGTTTGATATTCTTCCCAGTTCTCCAATCTTTTACATTTAAACCAAATTTTATAATATATTTTCTTATATTTTATCTTTTCTTGCACATTATTATTTCACCACCAACTATTTTTATTTATAGAAATTTTTTCATTTGATTCTCCAAGTACAAATTTTGTCACTTGTTTAATAGTTTTTTTTTACTTTATCTCACATAGAATTTGCTTCTTCATGAACATCCGAAATTTTGAAATTTTGAATTTTACTCATAAAAATACTGTCGTAAGCTTTTGTGTTTGCACTAAAAGTACCACCATCTAATTCAACGAAGACGATTCCAAGTATTCTCTATTTTACAATTCTTTTCTTAAAAACTAAAACTAATAATCGATGTTGAGTACTTAAATCTTCACTTAAAATGACCATCATTACATTATCGACAATCTCTTCTTCTCACAAGAAAAAAATCAATTTGTGTTTTATTAGATCTATTCTTATAAGTAATAATATGCTCATCTTTTTTTTGAATAAAATATTAGCAATTACAAAATCAAATGCTAAAACAAAAACTAATATAACTTTACCTTCTTCATTAATCACTCCAAAACCGTAGCCACCATGAATATTTTTAAAATTTTCTACCACTCTACCGACATGTCCTTTTAACTCTCATCCGATAAAAATTTCTTCTTCGAGAGGTATCATTTGTATCAAGTCTTCTAAGTCGTCCCAAAATTTATCATTAGAACCTATATCTAAATCTCATTGAGGAGCATAAACACTTATAATATTAAAAATCTTAGTATCAGCAATAATCTTAAGGGCTATAATTCTATTTCCAACTCTATTAATTTTTACAACATTATCTTCTAAACTTTTATCTATATTTACATCTATCCCATTTCTAATGCGACTCTTACCTGAATACCAAAGTTTAAAATCTAAGTTATCAATCTCCTTAACTTTTTCTCCAACCCATTTAGTTTTTCGAACACATAAGATATTTATATTTCTATGCATCATAATATCAACTAGTTTAATTAATTTACCAGTAAGAGTACATATATTCCAAGATTCGTTCATAATATTAATTTCATGGACTAACTTATTTACTAGTATTCGTTCGTAATGTGAGAACCCTTTATTTGACACTACACCCGGGCGCCGATTTAGCGGCCCTTGCACACTTATCACTATATTCAGAACATACAACGCGTCGCTTCCAGGGGACGCCCTAGCACTTGGACATTGATTAAAAAAGTTAATGTCATGACTTTTTTGGACAAATTTTAAGCTGACTATCGACTATCTAACTCAACCCTCCACTTTTTACATCTGGGCTTGGGACTGGCAATGGAAGATGCTCTAATAATCAGAAAAATTATAAACAAGTGACAGGTTGAAGCTAGGGGATGAGAAGAATTCCTTTTGGTGGAATTTTCTTGGCAACAGACCTGGTACAGATTCAATCACCCTGGTAATTGATCATATTGCACCTTTTTACCTCTCAGTGATTATTTTCTGGGCTGGAAGTTGGTTCTATGGCAATAACTTTTTTAATCAAGAAATCAGTATTGCTCAGGTAAATAGTGAATCAACTTTCATTTACTTCTCCCCTTGAGATATGTGGCCAATTGGCTATGAATTGAAGACCATACCTCAGCTAGTACGAGCATGCTAATGATGATAAATGTAGAAATCATCTTTGGAACAACTCATCTAGGGGTTTCTTTGAGTACACATAATGATTCAATACATGTTTTTCGCCCCTTAAGATTCTTATGAAAGCTCATTACAAAATCATTAACATCATCATGGGTTTGCTATAAGTTAAGGTAACTATTCTCTCTACTGTGATAGTTAAGTCTAATTCAGCTTGCAAAAATTATCATCTATTAAGAAAAACAAAACATATTTAGCTAAATTTTCATTTTATTTGTGGGTTATTAGAGGATGGGATCTTGATATTAGTGAAAATCGTGATAAAAAGATTTCAGAAAACCTGTTGATTTAGTCATTCGTTGTTGAGAATCTAAGGTTTTGAACATTAGTTTGCGTCCATAATGATTGATTGTTTACTAGACTTAGCATTTGGGCTTTTGCGTTACAAGAGGGAGATGATTATATGAGTTTTGTCGGTTTGATGACCACTATGAGAGATTGTTGATTTGTTGAGTTCATTTTCTACCGGAAACCTTTTTTTTCTTTTTTTTTTCTTCTTGTATTCTCAGAAACTTGAGCGTACATATGTAATCACTTTTTTGGGGGTCATCATTACCTTCTTGTATTTAATGGTTTCATCTATCGTAAATTTAACATGATAAGTCGCAAAATCTTGCAGTTGTGGACTGAGAAAAACTGATCTACCGGCTATTTATGATCCTTGTGCCTGCATGTATTCTTTTTTCTCGTTATACTTTCAACCCTATTTCCTTTTACCAACCTGACGGTCGAACAAAACTCATCAAGACCTCTCCCCAATTTGGTTTTTTGGGCAGGAGATTCTTCACATCAATCACTGCCAGATGAGATTCTTGCATCCTGATCTTTAAATTCACTAGACTTTTGGCTTCATCATTGATCAAGTAATTAATGTTAGCCACCAAGAAACGAACCAAACTAATGAAATATATTTGGTTTTGAAAGTTGATGATCTATTTTCATTTTTTACTTCAGTATTTATATGAAGTATGACATTGAAATTAAGGTGTGAGAAAATTTAAAATTTTAATTACTTATATAGTGTATTCTTAAATTACATCAATGCTAATGTATATCATTGCATGCCTGATTACACAAAAAATTTAAAGTATTGCAACTTTTATGTAGTTTCAGAACAGTTTTGCTGTCTTTGATAAATCCCATTCAAGCCTTTTTATTGGTTAAATCTTGGATTTATTAAATTCCACCATTCGCAAAATTTAAAGGATTTAAAAATTTTCCCCCTCATAAATCATAAATCCTAAAATAAACAGTCAAACAATTTATCAGAAATTAGCAAGATTTAATCAGTGTCATGCCAAATGGATTTTCAGAATTTAATCTTCCCAAGATTCACTAAATCTAATTTACAGAATTTACTAAGTCCAACTTGTATCCAAACAGTTCCATAAATACTCAGATGTTGACTGAAGGTGTTGACATATTATTAGCCACACAATTCTTATTTCTACAGCATTTACTAAATTATCGAGTTATTAGTTCATTTTGGATTCTGAATGTTTCACTAGGTGGTTCTAAAGTATAAAACTGCTAATATCTTATATTGGTGATGTCTATGCAATCGCAGTAGTTAAATTTAGTGGATCCTTTTCATTGTGCATTTTCGTTTTCTTGTTATTGGATCTAATAGGTTCTCATTTTCTTTTTCCTTTAATGTTTTGTTATTTTACCCTACAAAATGCTCAAACTCCTTAATCTGTTGTTACACTTCGGAAAAATAAAGTAGGGGCATTTACATACATACCGTGCGATTCTTATGCATTTACATTTCTAACTCCTAAACATTCATATACTCAAATCTTTAACATCACATTAAAAATACCACCATTGCTACATTTTAATGGTGAAATACACGCTTTCATACATAGTTTTATGACACCAAGATCTTACAAGTTTAAAAATCAAAATTTGGGTATTAGATATTTAAATACATAAGAATTGTGTGTTATGTATTTAAATTCCCCAAAGAATTAATCGATTGGATTGACACAAACATTTCTATGAAATGTTAATGTTATAATTTTGCTATACAAGTATAACTTCATTTCTTCTATGAAAAGAAGGCTCTGTTGGAATTTCTGCATAATCTTAAAAGATTTTATGGAAATTTTCCCAATGAAATTGTGTTTTTCCATGAAATAATAAATTCTCAATCCTGAAAAATTCATTCATATTCCTTTTAGGTAGGACTAGTAGATGGGGGTAATCCTGATAAGACAGTTCTGACCGATGCCTGGAAATCATGGCTCGAAGAGCACTTAACCATCACAGGTAAAATCCCACCTGGCAATCAAAGCGGGAACAACACATGGGTTAGTAGACCTCAAACTAAACCGGATCTCCGATTGACTCGCGGCCGTCATGTTCAGCTCTCGGTTCCACTTGAGGAGCTCATCGATCGGCTCGTCAAGGAGAACGAAGTAGTCGCATTCATCAAGGGATCAAGAAGCGCCCCTCAATGCGGTTTTTCGCAGCGAGTTATCAGCATACTCGAGTCTCATGGTGTGAATTTTGAATCCGTAGATGTGCTCGATGAAGAACATAATTATGGATTGAGGGAGACGTTGAAGAAGTATAGCAATTGGCCGACGTTTCCGCAGGTATTCGTTCGCGGGGAACTGGTTGGTGGATGTGATATTATTTCATCTATGGCTGAGAAGGGAGAGTTTGCCGCATTGTTTGGGAAGTAGTTTCTGTATCGGTATTTTAGCATAGTTACATATATGTTTGGATGAGAGATTCACTAGCGTTGGTTGTGCTCGAGTTATGGAACTGTTGGTGTCTATAATTTTTTTCAAAGTGGGAAAAAATTTGCGTACATAAGAACGTACGCAGAGCTGTGTACGTCTGTAACCTGCACCTGTAACCTCTCTGTAACATATTTGTATATGAAAACAGAAGCGCGAAACTTATTAGAAGGTACAGGTAGGTTACAAGAATGTTACAGGGAGTATAACGCGGTTATAACCTTCTAAAATCCTCTCTGTAATCTGTTTGCAGGTTACAGATGTACGCAGTTCTGCGCATGTCTTATGTACGCAAATTTTTCCCAGAGGGTTAAAAAAAGTTTCGCTTGGGTTAAAGGATTTCTATTTTAATTTGATATTTTTGCCTTTTTTAAGTTGTGTGAGTTTCAGAATTGTTAAACTTAGTCTTATTTGTAGCTCTGTAATCTTCAATATTTTTACGGAGTAAAGCTTCTTTTATTTCTAGAATTCATATAATCTGATTTTAAAACACTATTGCTTGTCTATCATGTAAGTAATATTTCTGGCCATTCACCTTTGATGACCAACATTAGTTATATCAAACTGCTTTTGTTGTCAAAAGTGATTTTAAAACAATTTGATATATAATATGTATGATCATCAAATATACTTTGGATGATCGCTCATATGAAGATGAAGAAATAAGGATATAAAGGCTGCAAGAACGTAGTCTGCAGTTTACAAGCTCGATTTGTGTATTAGCATGTAGTTTAAAAAGTGTGACTGGTATTATGCAAAAAAATGATATTTATTTGCGTCACAGTGAACTTCATTTTTCAAGTCAAGATAAAGGTAAAATGTTTCAATTAAAATTATAAAAGAACACTTGTCTTAGAAGTAAAAAAACTGAAACAGTAAATCTCAAAACTACATGAATATAGATAGCACATGTATGTGTATTATATTTTAAAAGATGATTTAAATACATACCACATATTTCCTATGTATTTATATATATCTAACACCTAAACTTTGATTTTTACATATATGACACCATACCCATAAATGAAAGATGAAATAGTGGCGTCTTTGATGTGATATGAGAGATTAATGATATAAATGTAAGAAATAAAATTTACATATCAGATAGGTAAATATACGGGAATTGATTAGCATGCATGTAAATGCCCCTATTTTTAAATAATACAATGTTGTCTTTGGTTGGCAAACAGAAGTATTATATTTGATTCATGAATTTGCTAATTAAGACCAACAGATCCCAAGACACCTTTTACTTTTTATTTATATGCAGAAAGGTGTATAATGTAATTCTTCATGGTTGATTACATATTTTCATAAGTTGTGCGACTGTATTTATATGAAGCCTATAGATGTATTGTCCTCCAACTCATGTTGGAATCTATCTATCTATCTGTGCGTGTGTGCGTGCATGTGAAAAAATTTAAAAAAACAAAACAACTTAGCTCATTTTTTTAAGAAAAAAAATTAGCACTGCATAAAAAAGAAAAGAGAAATAAAAAAATTGGTATATAGTTCGAATAAAGTTAATAGTGATGAATATCATGATGAAAACTAGTGCTTGAATTTTAAGTCCAGTTTCATAAGAAAATTCTTAGCTTTTTGTACATAAAATATATAGAACTGTTAGCAGCATGGTCTTGCTGTTTTTTAATATAACAGCAGCTTCCTGCCAACGGGTAATCTTCATGCCTTAAACGTTAAATAGAAACGCAATAAAATGCATTGAGTTGATCATTCAGGACCAAACCACATCGAGGTTCTTCCCAAATGCTGGAGCTGGCAATTTGTTACCAATCAGTTGTCTCAGCTCAATTTCGCCAGGAAATCTTTGTTCCTTCAATTTGGAGAAAACCTGCACGTTTAAGAGAAACTTAAGTCAGCCACCAGAATCATACAATCACTAGGTCTTGAGTTCAAGGACTAAAACAAACATATGGGAAACAAGTCGCTTCAATTGATTAATTCAAAAAAGAAAAAAAGTTTCTTAAACCAGAAAATTCATCAAACTTCTATGGAAGATTTTCAATTTCTACGTATTTACATATCTAACACAAGCTTTAATTTTTACATATACGTCACCTTCCCCATGCATTAAAAAGAACTTCACTTTTTAAAAGTTAAGATACTGGTATTTTTATGTGATATGAAAAATTAGTGTGCTATAAATGTAAAATGTAAAGTTTAGGTGTTAGATATGTAAATACATAGGAACTGCCTCTACTTCTATGCGAGAAATTGCAAGTGGTTATTCAGTTCTTTGAATAAAAATAGAAAAAATAAAAAACCTGGAGATCTAAAAGATGAACTACAGAATTTGCTTCAATGGAGGCGGTTCCTAACAAGGTGTAAATATCATTCGAAGTAAATATATGAAATAAATGCGCAGAATCCTCCATTTTTTTCTATTGGGTATTGTATTAGGTTTTATGAACCATTTCCAAACCAGTTTCTTAAAACACAACTGATATAATTGTAGTTTAATAAAATTTTCTCTTACCCACCGTGATAATTTTAAAAGTAGGATCCAGATTTCTCCTTACAAGAAAAAAGTAATAGGGAAATTTACATACCCAGGACTCAATTCTTACGTATTTACATATTTCACACCTAAACTTTCTTATTTTAATACATAGCACTTCAATGTTTTAAAGCTATGCATGAAAAGGCGTTGCACTCATAGGAAGTTTTGACTGCTTTGTGTGTAAAATGTGAAGTTTAGCTGTAGGATATGTGAATATATTAGAATTGACTGCTACTATCTATGTAAATGCCCCCAAAAAATAATAAACAATTAGGATTTAAAAAGTAAAGTGTTATTCATCAGTCGTCAAATATCAATCATTCGTCTAAAAAAATCATTACATACTACTAGAAATACAAAAATAAGATGCAATATCATAGCACATACCAATTCGCCATTGCAGTAAACCTCAAAAGCCCCCGAACTCTGCAGAGAAGATTGAAGAAAGTTGCCAAGAAGCCAAGTGGAGGCTATTGCTCCAAATCTATTGGCACGCAGAGAGTAGTACCATGGAGGAGGTGCCATTCCCAGTCTGGGAAAAATATGCTCTCCGGCCACAATAATAGCAATCAATCCCACTTGGGCAACAGGAACTACCTTGCTTGCTATGCGTTTTGGAAGAGGAGGAGGATAATTTGATAGGATAACCTCAATTCCAGGAAATGAAGCTTCAAGCATATTCTTCATGTTTACTGCAGTTCCTCTTACCAAGAAAACAGATTAAAAATCAATTTTTTTGGAGAAGCAAAAAAAATAAAAGAACGAGGTTTAAGTAAATCTTGATAACAAACTAGCAGTCCATCATAAAATTTTGTTTTTTACCGAAATTATTTTCCTCTTAGGCAAAAGATGTAAATAAAAAATTTCAATGAAAAAAACAACATACCGACTTTCATTAACTATTTCATACAACGTACATGAACTTGTCCAATAGATAAGCCACGAAACAAAAGAATTTCAGTAAGAACAAAAATGGACAAAAAAAATTTATGTATTTAAATTTTTAATACTTGTACACAAGGTTTTAAAAACCGTACCGGGCCGGCTGGTTTTATCTGGTTCAACCGTGAACCAATCATTCAACCGATTTGATCCAAGCTCAAAACTATTTATGCATAGATCCGGGATTGAGCTGATCAGAACCAAGGTTGAGCCGATCAGGTTTTATAAAACCGATCAGTTAAATATTATTAAATTTTATCTTTTGATTTTGATGGAATGATCGTTAATAAGAAATTTAAAATAAAAAAGAACATATCATGTCTTTAAATTTTTATTTATACTATTGTTCAACATATTCATTTTTTAAATATAAATATTATTTGTTGAATCGATAAAAATAATATTAATGTGTCGTTATTATGTTATTTAAATTAAATTAAAATAATTTAATTATTTATTACATCATATCACTTCAACCCCAAATGAACCATTAAACCTGAAATCTTTACTTCTTTCGAATTGATGTCTGGTCCGATTTTCACAATATTGGATATGACATTTGATAGCAGTCAAGCTCCTCTAAATATATTTTCATAAGCCAAAAATAAAATGGTAAATCTTATGATCTTCGCGCTTGCCAATTGCAGGGACGAATTTGATGATCTTAGCAAACTGCGTCTGGTACTCTCGAACAATCTTCAATCTTTGCTCCAGTTTCCTCAAATCATTCATCAGCTTAGCACGGTCCACCATGGGAAAATACTGCCCCATAAATAGTCTGTCGAAATCCGCCGAAGAGATTACCGCAATAGGTTCAAACATATTGCGGGTGACTCCCAGGAATCAACAGCTCCTTCACGCAACTAAAAATATAACAATGTCCACCTTATGGTCCTCAAGGCACTTTAATCCACAAAGTCTCTTCTTGATGTCCTGAAGCCAAGCATTCGACTCAATCGAGTCTACCGCACCATTGAAGGTATAAGGGTGCCTTCAAAAATTGATCCATTGCTCGATCGATAGTATTACTCTAGTCATCACTACTGGCTGGTTAGATTGAATGTCCATGGTGGCAATTGGTGGTGCTGATTGAACTTCTTACTGTTCCAGTTGAGCAATTTGTTGATCACCTGAAGTGTCTATGCAATTTGAGCTACAGTACTAGCTTGCAGTGTCTCGGTACCGTTTTGTGCTACAAAGCACGGACACCACCAAACAGATGGCGTACCCATGTTGAACATGTCAGACACGAACATAATTTCGACATTAATCGATACGTGTCCAACACACTATTAATCATATCAAAACTCTCCATTTAATTTGGCATGATTCGAACACTGCTTGACACGACTCAACACCAACACAAAATCAAAAATTTGAGTAATCAAAGCAGAATTCGAAGCAGCAACACAAAATCAAAATTACGGCATCCTCGAGCAGTAAACCTTACCCATTGCCTCACCATCTTTCTCAGCAACCTTGCCGAAGCAAGTGGCAAACAAGCCGTCGTTGAGTATATCACTGGTCAAAGCAGAGGAGTCTTTGATGTGATCCAAAGTTTCAATGCTATCTAAAATAAGATCCAGAGGTTCAACAGGACCATCAACCACAATACAGAGCTTAGACGCAAGCTAGGGCACGATCGAAAGCCCTTGTCCCAATGTGCGGGTTTAGCAACTGAGCGATTAAGCCTTTGTCCCCATATTTATTTTGTCATTGTTTTTTTGAAGTTTTTTTTTTCAAGATTGGGATTTCCATACATAACACGGAATTCTCATGTATTTTACCTATCTCACACCAAAACTTTGATAATTACATGCATACTACTTTACCTAATTTGTGAATGGTGATAATTAATGATTGTTTCGATGTGGTAGAACATAATTGAGTGGTATGTAGATAAATATGAAGATTTGGGTGTTAGATATATAAATTCAGAAGAATTGTGTGTTATGTATGTAAATGCCCCATAATCTTATAAGTTATTTAAAAATGTAAAATCTAGCATATAAATAAATTAGCACCTTATCACTAAAAAACTCCATTTGCGAGATAAATTGACAACCTATAATGATTTGTGATATCTTTAATACAAAATATTAAAAATATATAATTAGTAATTTATTAAATATAAAAAAGTGTCCATGTTGTATCGTGTCCTTTTCTTGCAATTATATTATGTCATCGTATCATATCGTGTCGTGTCAGTGTCTCAGTATTTGTGTCCGCGCTTCATAGGTTTTGTGTCATCTCCAAAAAAGTAGTCATATTAAGAGTCGGTGCTCCAATAGTCTCAGTGGGTTGACCAAGATCAGCAGACAACGACAAAGGGAGCAGAACCCCTAGGTACATGTACTTAGTAGCTCTCGAGACTCCCGTTGCACGAGCGATTACAACACCTCTTCTTTTTGGAGTCATTCTAAACAATTAAATTTATGTGAAATCAAAATTGGCTAAATAACTAGAATAATTTATTCCCCATCCAATCCTAAGAAGACAAGTAAAATGGAATACAAAATAAGGATGTATAATACAAAACATAATCTCTGACACAACTCTGTCACGACTTTGGTCTGAAAGATGGCAAGCCATGGGAAAAAGGGCGTGATGGAAATATTTGAACCTATTTTATATTCTCAAAAGAAGATATAGAAGCAATATGAAAAGAATATAAATTTTATTTCATTTCATTCCATAAGTTTGACAAGTGAACTTAAAAGAAAAGAAAAAATTGAATTGACAATAAGAAAAAACTGCCCAAACCCAAAAAGTAAAAAATATAATTAATTTGAAACTGAAAATAGTCAAAAATAAATTTAAAGCTACAAAGTTTGATTCAATGGAGAGGATCCTCTGAGTTTAACCTACTATATAAAAATTCAACGAGTGAGTTTGACAAATCAAACTCAATAAATAACTAATATTTATTAAAGTATAATGACAAAAGATGGGGCATGCATTATGAAAAAAGAGGAAAACTTATTTTATGCACAATAAAGTTTATAACAAGAGTATTAAATGCATATGATCATTAATATGAGTAACTTAAACTCATACACTTCTATAAAGATATTATATGCCACAATATCAGATGTATTTATACGCACAAGACTTAGAATCTTTTAAAACTACCTGATATTCTTTAAATATACAAGTGCAATATATATATATATATATATATATAATATTTATGGGGGGCTTTTAAAAATTCAGGTGTGTGGCCATTTT
>NW_018165654.1:310038-310682 GCF_001263595.1 Phalaenopsis equestris | reverse complement strand
CATACATAGAGAGAGAGAGAGAGAGTCAATTTTGTACGATAACAAGGAAAGGTATATACCAATCTCATGAAAATCTAATGATTTCTCTAAGAACGCATTAGTCCGGCTAGCCATAACAAAAATGTTTAATACTAACATAATAATATTCTAAAATCATAAATATTTCATGTGCCACAATCAAAGCATAGAAATATAACTACAACATATTCACTAGTATTTATACACAATCATCAATTTGCAACAATGTAATTTCACACATGTAAATTTGCAACAATGCAATTTGATGCAAATAAGCAAATAATTAAACAAGAGTTTAGGCAACAACAAAATAAGACTACTTACTCACAAATTTCATTATGAACAATAAAGAAAATCTATTATAATAACAAAATTTAGAAAGTAAGATTGACAAACTTATAATTAGCTAGAAATTTAATACAAGTAGCAATGATAAAACCCCTAACAACGAAGGGTTTTGTCCCCTAATAAATAATTGCTACTTACCACGAGGTGGGCAACAACACTACAAATGTTGTAGTAGTTCAAACAGTGTCGATTAATAGGTCCACATGATGTATTATAACTAATTATTATTATTATTATAAACAAATAAATAAATATATATATGTATATATATATATATA
>NW_018165654.1:295571-309976 GCF_001263595.1 Phalaenopsis equestris | reverse complement strand
ATATATATATATATATATCATTACAATTTATTGAAGTGCAACTTAATCAAAATTTAGCTCTAACCTAATTAATCATAACATAGTTAATTAAATAAATACACAATTTAGTTTAATCTTTATACACACATAAGTGACCCTAAGTAAAATAATAAAATTCCACCAATGGGAGAAAGAGAGGTGAGGGGCTTAATTTCCACTTAATTGATCAGGGAGAGAGAGGCGAGGATGGCATTGGGAGGAAGAGGTTCGATCCTCTAGTATCAGTTAGGTCAAAGCAGTGGGGTGAGAGAAAATTTTAATGGTTATGGAAAGGGGGACTCGGTGGTTACAGAAATGAGAGGTTTACAAGTTGTCGGATGCCCTAGCTCATGATACACTTAAATAGAGAAAGGGTGGTGCAATTAAGCAAACTGGGAAAGCAACAATCGAAGAGGAACTCGCAGAAATAAAAGACCAGAAAAGAAAAGGGAAATCTTGGGGGAGAGCATGCTAGTCTCAAAATTGGGAAGGCGGTTTGAAAGCAAGCACGGGAGATTCTGTGAATCATGTGACTCAAGAAGACGAAAGAGATGATTGCGAGAGTATTTGGCTCGACTTGCACGAGGTCATGGAGAAGGTTTTGATTATTACATCACCCATCCAAGAAGTGCCCCCATACTAGCAAGCTTAACTTTGGAGTTTCTGTCAAAATTTCACCATCACACCACGAGGTGTCGATATACAAGAGTTCGGCTTTATTACACTTAAGGGGCTTCACAATTCCCAACCCCACCCCACCCCCCCAAACCACCAGTTCAGTAATTGGCGTCCTCATCGGTGCTCTAAACCCAAAATCATGCACCAAACAGATAAGATTTTAGAGATGGCCCCTACAGATTCAATAGGGGGCTCCCACCATATAGCATTTTGCCCCATCTTAAGTTCAAATGTTTGGCTTCATTCTACATAAGGGGTTTCATTAATAATTCCATGGATTCTGATGGATGACAAAAATAGGTATGATAGTAATTGAAATTGAAGATAAATTTGTAAGTAGTAATGTGGATCATGCAGTACAATTATGCATTAATAATATTTAGATTACTATAACCTTCTTAGCTTATTCTAGTATTTTTTCTCCTTCATATGGATTTAAGTTTAGGATTTTTTTTTTAAATTAAATCATATAATTCTAGGACTTATGATATTTATATTTCAGTAAAATAGGGCTTCAAATGCTCAAAATCAACAAATGCTTCTTGACATCAATTCTCCCATTAGAGATCGCAACCAAAGTCAAGTGTCAACTTTGATGTAAGTTGATTCCGCTACAAAAACTTAGGCAACTTCTGGGAACATCTCACCATCTTTAAGATTTTCACCATTTGGATTGGTGAAGCTTAGAGGTCCTGCAGTAAGATTTGTATTTGCTGACCCTTTTAAGAAACCATGGTCCAACTAGGCATCATTTAGGACTTCGATATTGTCCCTTTTTTCTTCTTTTATCAGCTAAAATACAATGATTAACCAATTCAAAATCCGAAAACCTAGAGATTGATAAGAAGACATAAGAATTAAAATTTAAAGGAATTTAAAGCCATACAAGGGCTAAACCTTACTTTGGCCCACATCCGTACCAAATCCTCCAAGCATAAAAGAACAAACTTGCCTTTTTCATAACCTTAAAGATCCTCTAAGATCAAGGAAACCTAACATCCCATTTGGAACTAGTCCAAGAGGATGCAACCAAAGCAACATCCCAATAAGAATGATCTACCCCCAGTTCAAAGAAAACATCTAAAAGAAAAAAAAGAAGAACTTCTACTACACAGTTAAAGCTTCCTAAACCGATTGAATGTTGATATGACTCTAGCATATAGTCCCTAGGTCCTAAATGACTTCCAATGAAGAGGTTTCAACCTACACCAATCTTCCAATGAGGTTAAAGACGAGAAAACATCCAAGTCACACCTCAAAAGCATTTTAGTAAAGGTTATATTTTTAACGCCCTCTAAGATTTTATGTGACAATTAAATAAAAATATGTTTCTTTCAAAGGGCAGCCTTCAAAGTCTTCTCGTAAATCACCCTATAGATGCTCTTAGGTGATGAGCTGGATCAAATACAATCTCCTCTAAGAGTTACTCTAAGAAATACCCTCCACGGGATGAATCTCCATCGAGGTCTTATATTAAAAACCAAACACATATATATCGAGATTAACTAAAACCCACCACCACAACTATGCACACTGAACGAAAAAGCATTAATGGGGTTTGGGTTGAAAGCGTAGCACCTGAGATACAATCCCGCATATTAATGAAGAGTGTGCAAAATAGTTTTGGCTAAAAGATTGATGCTCGAGCTCAATTCTACTATCTTTCGCATTAAACAAAGAGTATGTTAAGAAGAACCTGTTGAAAAGCACATCAACTTATGCTTGTCACCCCAAGATGAAATGCATATTAGGTAAAGGGAGTGACGGTGAAAACTCAAAATTTAAACTCAGCACCATCAACTACTACGTGTTTGTTTGCAGGCGAACAAGGAGGACAAACCCAAAAAATATAGTTATGCCTTTAAGCATAAAGTCCATTCTCATAAGCCCCCATAATCAAGTAAGAAAAGCAAACTCAAAAAATCCAACTATTTTCTTCCACCATAACGTCACCTCATGAGTATCCAAATGGTGTGAGGATGATAGAAATCTTTTTTTCTCACACCAACAACTCCAAAATGCCCATAAGGAATGAAAAGGGTAGAGATTGTAAACTTTTACTTTTTCCTTTGAGTAAATCATTTCTCCCCAAATACCCAAAATGAGCTTGAAAAATGACGCTGAAAAGGCATATTATAGACTCATTCAATTTTTAAAACAATTAAAATAAGGAAAAAAAATATTTTACTTTTTGAATAATTTAACCAAATATTGAGCTTCACTTTTTGAAGATCGTTGTAACAGAACCATCATAGGTAATCCAACTTATGTTGGTGGCCCGAGCACTCGAGCCCAATGCATACCTGAGTTTTGGCTCATTAGTTACAAGCTCTTTGGCATTTGGGGCCCTATTTTTTTAGCAGATATATGATTCTAGAACATAGTTGCAATGGATATTATGATTTGGCTTAATCTAAACATATAGTCTATTAGGAAATTATAATTTTAGAGTGTGAAATCAAAAGGAAAAAAATGATTAAACCAATATAACATTATGGAATGTTGTGATTCCCCTAGTTACATATGCCATTGCTACTAAATTATTGTATTATTGAGGGTATGATACTAATTATGCTCTATCAAAGCTGCAATTTGAAACTTTGAAAGTTCGCCAATGACTGTAGTTTCTTCAGTTTCTACAAGTTTCATGTGAAGCACTAAATCACCAGATAGTTTTCATGCAGTGCATGATTTTGTGATCGAGGGATACACTACATAGAAATGTGAATTGAGTTAAAGCAAACCTTGGTTGGTTTGGTTTGAATGAGTTGAATATTGCTTCCATAACTAAAGGACTTGAAGTTGGCTCATGAGCCAAACCCTCCATCTCAACTCATGTGTTCCAATGTTTGTGCGAGCAGACGGTCATCCTTGCATCTGGGGCAAGGTGTTGCACTTCGTCGACCAAAAGACATTTTTAGGTCTTCATTACTCAATTCTTCATCACATATGCTCTATCAAAGGCTTCACCTTGGCTCGCACCCCCAGGCAGAGCTTTCCAGCGCAAGTGACTTCTATGTTTGTTGCCAAGTCATCAAAGGTTGGGGCCCAACTCTCTTTCTTACCCACGAACTTTCACTCTTCCTAGGAAGATGCATCTCGAGATCGAGCAACAAGTCACTGCCGAAATCAAGAAATTGACAGACACTAACTTTGTAAGAGAAGAACAGCACCCAACTTGATTAGCCAACATAGTGCTCGTCAGAAAAAAGAACAGACAGATTCGAGTCTGCATTGGTTTCAAAGACTTGAACAAAGCTTGCCCCAAGGACGATTTCCATTACCTATCTCGGAATTAATGGTAGACGTTGCATCATCTCACACAATTTTCTCATATATGGACGAATCATTCGGGTGCAATCAAATCAAGATGACACCGGAAGATACAACACTTACGGCTTTCAGAATGCTTTTGTATGATGACCGAGCTATCTTTTTGGTTTTGAGTGGGGCCCAAATAATCTATCTTAACCCTCAAATTTATTTGATCCAATTAAGATCAACCAAAGGTTCTATAGTGTCCATTAACTCTTGGATAACTACAGTAACTTCATTATCAATGACTTCAATAAATCCTCAATTTTATTGGCAAGAATTTCGGCATGTACAAATTAATGAAATACATAAAAAAGCAATGAAGCAAATTCAAAAGCTCCAAATCTACAATCTCAAGTGGGAAAATACATTTTCATGTTGTCAAAGTGATTGTGGTTAGGAAAATTTGAATTTACAACATAAATTTAAAAGAAAGTCCTAGCAAATTCAACCTTGCAATAAATATGCATCTATTTAAAGCAAAAAAAAAGCATTTTTAGCACTTATTCAAAATAATCCAAAATAAAAGGGATGGCAACAAGCACAGCCTTAAAAAATAGTTCTCAACTAACTCATCACTTTTGATAAAAACTGTTAGGATTTATAAATTGAACTTTATGCAAGAAGGCTCAAACAAACAATGATTCTTCTAGCTCTTATATTGCTACATCAAAATAATATTTATGCCAATTCACTGATCAACCTATATAAATCACATCTCATTAACAGTAATCACTTAGTTCTTTCATAAATAATCATTCAATTTATATTAGCAAGGAAGATTCACTCATCCAACTAAGATTTCCAACAACAATTTGAAGGCCTCAAGTCCAATATCCGTCACTCCATTATTATAATAGACATGACAGTCATACATAGATCTCAAAGATGATGTGGCTCACTTCTATCCACCCTTCTACCTACTTAAGGACCAAAATGCCTCAATTGAGAGGTAATCTGACGTAACTATTCAATGTACTCTTCACCATTATACTGGCATGTACTTTATCAAACAACTATAAAGCTCTCATTGGGACAAGGTAAAGTGCCTGTCTCATTCTCCCTTTTTCAGTCCTAAGGAAAACCCGGTCAAATACTTTTAGTTCTATTCAATTTTAAGCTCAACTATAAATTTGAGCATCAGAAGCTCCTCTCAAAAACAAAAACCCTAGATTGGCTTTTTACCATTTGTTTTTAGCAGATAGTGTCTGACACAGTGTCCACATGTCTGCCTCAAGAAAATCCAACTCCCGATCTCGACTGGTATTAAAGATCATTTGTTGCAAGCAACAATCATTAGTTGTTTAGAATTAAAACAATTACAAAAGCTCTAATTCGGCTTATTTTAATCCGTCTTATATTCCCATTCTTGGACCCCGGTGATCCGTGCTAAATTATTCTACCACTTGACCTGATTGTATTTGCCAATAGCCAATAACTTCGAGGAAGATAAAGTATAATGAAGGTATAAAAGAAGATCAATAAAGACCTATAAGAACAAGAGACGCAAAACTTAAGCTCGACGACGCTGTCATAACCGGATCCTCGAACCTGAGATCCCTGCAATAAACACAGGGCGGTCTTCGATGATTAGATACCATCATAAAAAAATCGCAGTGTAAAACAAAAAAATCGGTGATCTCAAACCGATATTTACCTGAACGGCTGCGAAATCAGGCACCTGGGGAACCGGCCGAGATTGGGGCTGGTGATGACGTGGCATATGAGGCTTACTGGAAGGAGAGGTAGGAGGAGGGGTGAAAAGACTAACGAGATCTGAGCAGAAGAGGAAGACAGGAAACCCTAGCAGAAGAAGATGGAGGCGATCCATGGCCCGCTCTTGCTCACGGAGGAATTGGCCGTACTGGTTATGCTTCTGGACACCACTTAATATATAAGTATTTTAATAAGCCTATTCATTTTATGTCGTAACATTCTAATATTTTTTTTTAATTAAAATCGTGGTATTTGTAATTTGATATGAAAAATTTGTGTGGTATAAATGTAATAAAAAAGGTGAAATCTAGATATTTATTATGTAAATTCATAAGAATTGAGTGGTATGTTTTGATGCATTTATAACCCAAGAGATTCTCAAAGCTAAATAATATTTAATTTTAATTAACATATTTAATTTATATTAACATAAATGATTTTTCAATATTATTTTTTTATTTAAATATTTTAAATTTTAAATATGTATAATATAACTTTGAAAATTTTATTTTGTCATTTTGATATAAACTACGTTAAATTCTCTTATATTTTATAGCTTTTTTAGAACAAATGATTGCTTATTAACTTATGCTTTAAACTTGTATTGTAATAATTCAATGTATTATTTATAATATTCATCTCTTAATATATGGAACAAATCATTAATAATTATAATAAGCCATTAAAATATATTTCTCCACATAATTTTAAAGGTTCAAAGTGCTAAATGCTTGAATTAAAACTTTCTAAGTTTCAACTTTATGGTCCATATAACTTCATTTCAAGAAATTTATAATAAAAGGTTAATTAGAATATAGTGATAAGAGTTTAGATGTACCTAATTCAAATGTTTGATTGTATGATTAAAGTTCATTTTAGGAACTAAATAACTTACCAATGATGCATATTTGTAGTCGAAATAAACGTATTAATGAGACCATTTTGAGTGTTAAATATTGCACAACTTTGATGTTGTAAAGGCATTTAGGTACCTAAAAATATTTAATAATTAAGTATTTTAATTCCTATCATCCTTTTATAGCAACCTGATTGTTGAACAAAAATATTATAATGACTTCTAAGAAAATTTATAAATAGACTATTATTCTGCACATTCAAGGGAAGCCCCAAATAATAGTGCTCACTACTTGAAATTATCGCTAAATTTGGTTGGTGTGGTGTTTATTAGATGTCCACCATAGACCTCAAAAGATTTCTATCTAATGATTAGACAAGACATTTGAAGAATAATATACTAATCCAAAAAATAAAAATTTCATGAACCTACATAACCAGATATTTTTCTTACCTTACTAGTATATGATAAGGTTTATTTTATTATTGGGTTTGGTAACCCTATGATCTGGCTCTCTCATTGTTAATTGTATCTTAAGAATTGCTCCTGAGAACACTCTCAAAAAAAGTTATGCCATACATCTTTCTGGATTATCATTAGATTTCTGTGAGATTATAGATGTTTAAAGACTTTGATAGAAGGATAGACTTAGATAAATGTTAACTTCACTTGAGCTGAGTAAATTGATTTTTTTGAGTTAAGTTTACTTTTAAAAGTTTATTTAAATTAAAGTTCAATTTAAGTTAGTTATTAAATTTTGAAAAGTGTATTTAAAATTTTACAACTTGATTTGATGAAAAATTTTAAGTCTTGTTAAATTGATTTGTTAAAATTTTTTAATTTATTTTAATTTGTCTTTTAAATTGGTTTAAGTATTATTAAAATTCTTTTTTTTTAAGTTTACTAATTTTCTTATGTGGAGTTAATTAAGATTTATTAAAGCAGTTAAGTTTAGTTTTTAAGGCTGATTATAAAAATTAATCAATATTTATTGAATTTAATGTTGGTTTGAAACTTTTAAAGCTTATTAAGTTCTATTAAAGTATATTTAGTTTTACTTAAATTTATTAAAGTTTGTTAAAGTTTATTTAAATTTAACAAAGTTTGTTAAATTTGAGATTTTAATCAAATTTTTTATTAAAGTTTAATTGTGTTAGTTAAGATTTATTAAACTTTTATTTATTAGAACTTTTATTTTAAAAATTAAGTTGATTAAAGTTAACTGAGTTTTGATTAGACTTGGGTTAATTTTCAAAATTTCTTCATCCTTAGTGGTTGGGCTCAACAAATGAAAGTCTGAGTAATAGTACTAAGCTTGAATTTGGAATTCATGTTCAAGGTTATATATTTAGATTAAATTGAAAATGGAGTTAAATTAAGTCTGATTTAAATAGAATTGTGGTGGACTTGAGTTTTATTTAAATCAAATTGGATTTAGCTTTTTTTGTTGAATTGATGTAGATGGAACTGAGTTGAGACACATCCTAGACTAAAGGACAAAAAAAGGATAAGGGAATTTTATATGGAGGTGAGGCCCTGACCTAAATGACTCTAAGGATCTGTTTGGGGCAGTGATCTCGTTACTGTTTATATGCAACAATATAATAACGTCTTTGATGATATTTTTCACTTATATTTCCTTACTTTGCAATAGAACCAAAAACTTGATCCTAAAGAAAATATGAATTTAACTTTTTAATGTATATATATATATTGGGACACTACACAAGTATATGCATCGTTATCAAGTAATATAGGACTTTTTGATTAAGACCTGAATATCGAACCCACAGGAAAAATTAGCAAAATGCATTATTGATCAACAAAACTTCTATTTTAAAAAGATAATTACTTAAACTATAGATATTTTCACAGTAGGTAAAATCCAATTCTTTTTAGTATTTTTGATATTTTGAAAAAACAATAAAACTTCTAAAGATAACTTGAGTTTATGTAAAAGAAAAGTACTTGATATGAAAATATCTTTCTCCTTATCACGAACCAGTAATAAGTATATGAATTCTGTTGTGGAAGTATGCAAATTGTGTTGTGTCAAATAGGAACAATAATATTCTTTACCCTTACTAGAGATGCTATAAAGAACATTGACTAATTTAAAGTTTGAATAGTTTTGAAGACAGGTTAAGCAGGGAAAATACTAGCTCTCACTATAGAGTTCCCTAGATTCCCTCCACCTGAGGGCTAACATCTCGTATCAAAACCTAAAACAATAAACCAAGTTGGGGGCTTTAACCTGTCACTTTAAAGTCCTCTAACTCTACACCCTTAAAAGATCATTTCCCTATTTATTTACACTAAATAATATGAATTACATCTCATTCATACAACCTCATATGATTCTTTCTAATTGTTGACTGAGACAATACCATTCATGTTCTTACATGTTCTCACAACAAATTTTAATATCAAGATGGGCCAAATCAAGAAGTAAATGAAGTATATGGATTTAAATCATCACAACTTCTTCCAATATTAAAGATCAATACTCTCCACAACTTCTATCCAACACTTAATTACTTATCATTTTAAGAAGACAGATAAAGAAAACTACTCAGTATCTATGGAGAAAACAAACTCACACTATTGTTTAAAAGTAGAAATCTTTGTCAAACCACGAAGTCTCGACTAAAACCAAAAATAGTTTAAAAATAAAAGATAAACTTATCTCAAATCCTCCACCAAAATCTTAAAGTTCCATTGAATCTCTTCTCTTTTGCAACACTCTTGACTCTCACAATAAAACTAAAAACAAAAAGGATAAAATAAATTTGTGGTGCTTAAAAATCTCTCCAAAACTACCTCTCAAAATTCCCCCTTTCCAACACTTTTCAGAACTTTCAAAAAGTCTCAAATTCCTTCTTTTATAAATCTCCAAGAGGTGCCTCGATAATTCTTCAAAATGTGTCCCAATTCGATGTATTCTCCAAAGGATGTCTCCTTTTACAAATCTTCTAACCATATTTTCGTTTTTAGTGGACATAACCAACCTCTTTAGCTAATAGATGCCTCAAATGTCCCTTCAAAATTTGGTAAAATGAAGTACATTGTCACATAACTGCCTCCGACCTTTAAGCGCGGGGCCTCGGACGCTTAGGTCCGACCTTCTCTATTTCACCGGCGCTTAAGCGTCGGATTTGCCGCTTAGGCGCCAAAACTCTTATGCACCAATTTCACATTTTTACTCCAAATTTGATCTTTTTTCACTCCTTTTTAGCATTTTTCACCTTTTTTATTTGTACCTGAAAGAAGAACATATAAATACCTTTCATTAAAGCGCAATATCTCAAAAAATAGGTATAAAAATGTGTCTAAAAACACTATATTTTTTAGGTGTATCAAAATCCTCTAAACTTAAAATGTTCTAAACTTCTTGTCCTCAAGTGACACTTCAATCTTTAAAAATAAAATAAGTATGATATGTGTATGAGTTTCTTTAGGAGTTACTACAATTTTGATTTAGAAATATAGTAGTCCAATTTAGAAAAAATATTTAGTAAATGAGACCAACTTAAAGTTTAGAAATTTTTAATGTTAAGAAATATGAAAATATGAGTTTCTATCTAATTTAGAAATATTATAGATTTTCCAAATTTATAAATTAGTCCTTTTATTATCTCCACTTAAAAAAATTTTATTAAAAATAATTTTACTTACCATATTATATCCCTAAGCTTAAGAGTTTCTTAAATCTTATACTTTAAAAAGATCAAATGTGGAACCAATTTTTGATTAGACACTAATCCTCAAGCTTCTCCCTCCTAACATTTTTTTTTCTTTTCTTTTTCTTTTTCTTTTTCATTTTCAAGCAAGGATTATTATATCTGGATAGGTCTTTAATGGTTTTGAATTCCACTTGTCCTTTCTTAAAGCAAAGTCCTCATATAAATCTTTTACTTATAAATATAATAGTAGTTTTGAAAATTATTTTTAACAAAAGAAATTTAATAACAAAAGAAATTTAAAAAATAAAGGTCTAAATTTCTAAATTCTTCAAAAATATAATTTTTCTTACTAAAGATTGTTACACTATATTTAACATTTTCTACACTAAAAATTTTTAACTGAAAGTTTTTCTTCATTACTTAGAATTTTAACTAGATTTTCTTACTCATTTTTTTAATCAAATTTTACTTCCCTAATATAATTTCATATACATGATCATTTTTCTTTTTAAATAAAATTCACTTGAAGCACATCTGAGAACAATTAAAATTCAAGTTTTGAAAATATTTTTCATCCCCCCAAACTTAATTTTTTAACAAGATTAAATAGTTGAGTATCATATATATAAGCAGAGGAATGAAAATTTGAAATAACATGTTTAGAGGAATTTTTATACACTAATTATACAAGTATAATACTAAAAACAAAAGTAAAATTAAATTAATAATAATTTTCTATTATTTTCATTTCAATTCAACATGTAGAGATTTAGTTAGACTTCTAAGTAGTGGGAATAAACATGAAAACAAACAAACACACTATCTTTGATTTCCAGTCTCAACATAAAAACAAACACACTAACAAGATAAAAGAAAAATACAGAGTAGCAATTTTTTGAAATTAAAGTTTAAAACTAAAGTTAACAAGATTTTCAACTTTTCATAAGACATAGAATCAAGTTCAATCCTTAACTAATTAACACAACACTCAACACACAACAACAATTACTACCCTAGAATTTAAAACAAAATACAAACAAAACATAAACACCGCAATAATAATTAAACAAAATAAAAGTCTCACACATCACAAATTCTAAACAAGTACACAAATGCAAATGTAGCAAGTTCAAACTAACATAGTGCATCACATATTACGAACATAAAAATAAAGCAATCCTCTTCCTCATCATCATCATAATCACCGCTATTCCAGACATCTGCAGGCTCATAATCAAGGTACCTAGGATATGGAGGAAATTACACTCCTTAGTTACCCCTAATGAGGTTTTCAAGAGATGAATGAAATTTCTCTTCATAATCACTTTTCTTTCTATTATACCCATCAATATGATCTGCAAAGTTTTTTAAATTTCTTTCCTTATCTGTGGTATTGTTGATATTTTCCATCATCCTCTGCAATAATTAATTTTGAGTTTTAGTAGACCCACCTCTAGATGTAGAGGATCACGAGGTAGATGGTCTAGATGTAGAAGCAGTAGACGTTGTCATTCCACAACTCTTTGAAAATCCTCCTCTCTAGCCAAAAATAGAATGCTCTGAATATAACTTCACATTAACACTTGTAATTGGCTTTAGAGGCAATAATACTTCCTTAATACTTCCTCCCACCTCCCAGCTATCATATCTCATTCCAGCCTGCTCACATAAAGAAACGATTAAGGAAGCAAATCCCAAACCTGCAGTAGTAATGATAGTGGCAGAACTTATGATAGTGTGATAAATTAAAGCTTCAATATTGATGAGCTTGTCTTCCTGAATATAATAGTTCAACGTTGCTCTCTTTGGTAACTTCACTGAGATGATTTATTGGTAATAAACGAGCTGAAATAAAATAGTGTCGCGGCTTTGAAGGTGCACTTAACTTTGAGGTGGAAAAGTTAACTCTTCTCTCATTTGTAATTTTTCAGAGCCCTCTTCCAATAGTCAAATAAGTAATAATCTCGTCTAGCTCCGTCTCAGTAGGACTATAGTTCTCATAAAAACACAAAGTCTTAGGTGGTAAATGATATAGGTCATATATGGTAAAACATATTGATTACCTCCGGTGAAAAAGGTACCAATTTTCCTCTGACCATGACTTGATCATTTTCAGCCTCGGGTAGGTTTGCATAAAACTCCCTAACTATAGAAATAATAGCCACTATAGAAAAACAATAGAATCGTTCTCATTATTGGCGAACGATCAAATATTCTATAGATCCACCTGGATTCTTGAAACATCGCTCCTAGATAAGTTTTCGTGATTACAGAGCATCACTATAACTATCTTGAGCTTTTGAACTCACAAACTTGCTCAAATTAAAGGGGCTTTTTCCCTTAATCCTCTTCATTCTTGGTGTCATTCTACAAATTTCATAAAATTTCACAATAACTTCAAAAATCAAGTCAATCTACTAAACTTAACTTCTATAAGCATAAACTACATTTTCTATGCAATTTCCATAAATTTATCCTCATTTTCACCATGAATAGTGATTTTTGGGTTTCTCCCAATGTACTCAAAATATATGGTGAAAATCCAAATTTTTTACATAGAAGTGAAGCTCTTACCTCATGAAATCCAAATCTAGCAAATTTTGTTCAATTCCACCAAGAAATCTCCACGAAATGGCTTGCCCTAGACTTCCAAATTGCAAACTCGAGAGGTCGAAGGTGACAATGAGAGTAAAAATGACAATTTTTGGGGTTATTTTTCACTTTTAACCGTTCTCAAACCGATTTTTGTGAACCGGCACTAAATCGCGGATAAGTGGTGCTTAGGGTTACATCATGCTTAAGCGCGATAATGTGGCACTTAGGCGCCAGTGCATGATTTTTAATAGTTTTGAACTCAAGTAAAATACACTATAAACCTAAGTATACCACCCCTAAATGGTCTCATAACACTTAAATGACTATTTTCCTCTCCCTTAACTCTCCTATTTCTCAAAATTCCCTAATATATTTGATTCGATTTGAGGCTAAAATAACACTAAAATTTCAGACAAACAAACATATACATTCATTTATGAACTAGTACAAGTACATATAACACTTAATTGTCACTCCAAATAGTCTCGGATGAGAAAATCTTCTAAATACAAACACTAAACAAACTAACATAAACTCCAAAAACAATATTTAACACTTAACACATTAAACAACGATTCCTAACAAACAAACTTTAACACTGAACTTAATTCCATTCTTCATTTGTTGCGAAAAAACTCCGGTTTTTCATTAGTCTCTCCTGGGGCAATCGAATTATAAAGTTGATAAAACGGACGGTGGTAACAAGCTCGGATACTATCTTCTTCAATCCATTTCTGCTTAAGATATATCTCCTTATCCACTTCCTCTATATAACTAGTATGACTAAATTGCATTTTTAATTGCCATCCAATATGCTCTAGATGTGCATGAATCTCAATTACCTTTGTCTCAAGTAAAGCCATGATAATATCAATTTTGTTGATTTTTTTCCAATATTCCTTCAATAATAACGGCTAAAAAACCGTTATACATCTCTTGTGCACTTTGACTAATGAATCTCTTCCTCATGGTCTCTTCATTCTTCTTCAAATTCATCTTCCATGAAGACATCTTCTCAAAATCTCTCTTTCTCTTAGACATTTAGGGCTAAAAATGATCTGGGGTGAAATTCCTTCACAAAACCCTTCTATTTATAGGCCTAAATTCCTCTAGTAACTTCTAGACACATCCTAAAACTGCCTTGACACGTTTTAGTCAACCACTTAACGGTTAAACCTTCTAGAATTTAAATATCGCACATGGATTTTAACTTCCGCGCTTAAGCGCCGAATATTAGCGCTTAAGCGCCAGTGCTCAATTTTGCGCCTGTCAACGTAACGTCCAAATTCTCATTTTAGCATGTCTAGATCACTAAATAAAGACTTAAAATCATTACTAACACATAATAGTCTCAAAAATACTATCCTAAATTTTCTTAATCACACATAAATAACAATCAAAGCAAAACACACTGATAACTATGGGTTGCCTCCCACAAAGCGCTTGGTTTAACGTCGTCAGCCCGACGTAACCAGTTCTTATTCTAGTTAACCCAACATCATTCAATCGTTAAATTTATGATGATCCCCTACTAAATAAGGTTT
>NW_018165654.1:282716-295530 GCF_001263595.1 Phalaenopsis equestris | reverse complement strand
AATATCCACAGCTCCATAATGATAAACTTTTATCACAACAAATGGGTCCATCCACTTGGACTTAAGTTTATATGGAAATAATCTTAACCTTGCATTATATAGCAAAACTTGTTGCCTTGGCTGAAAATTTTTAGTAAGAATCTTCGATCATGTCATATTTTCATTTTTTCTTTGTAAATCTTAGCACTCTTGTAGGATTCATTCCTTAACTCTTCAAGCTCATTTAATTGCAGTAATCTTTTCTCACCAGCATCTTTTAAATTATAATTGAACTCTTTAATCACCCAATATGCTTTATGCTCAAGTTCCACTGGTAAGTGACAAGATTTCCAAAATATTAGCCTATATGGGGATATTCCTAAAGGAGTTCTGTATTCAATTCTATAAGCCCACAAAGTATAGTCAAGTTTGACTAACCAATCCATTTTTGTTGGTTTCATAGATTTTTCCATAATTCTTTTAATTTCCTGTTGGATAATTCAGCCAAATTACTTGTCTGAGTATGATATTTTTCTTAGGATGATAAGCAGTAACAATTCTATGATTTATATGATATTTCTTTGATAATTTCTCCATTATGACATTTCTAAAATTACTTCCCCCATCAGTTATGATCACTCTCGGCATCCCAAATCTACAAAATATGTTCATTTTCAAAAATTTTGCAACACTTTGAGCATCACATCAAGAAAAGGAAAAACTTTTATCCATTTGGATACATAGTCCACTGCTAAAAGTATATATAAATTTCCAAAAGATGGTATACCAAAAGATGTAAAATCTAATCCCCAAACATCAAATATTTCAACTTCTAGCATATAATTGAAATTCCTTCACAAAAACCTTCTAATTGTAGGCTTAAATACCTTAAATAGTTTATAGGCTCGTCCAGGAACTGCCTTGGAAAGTTTGTGTACCAAAATAAGAGTGTAAAATTTTAAAATATGAGATTGTAAAATTTTGTATGTTGTCTTATCAATACCAAAATGTCCCCAAAATCATAATTATGACATTTTTGGATAATTTCATAAGCTTCTTCTAAAGGTACACATCTTCGAATAATAAGGTTTTTTACTTGTTTATATAAGAATGGGTTATCCTAAAAATATGTCTTAGCTTCAGAAATAAATTTCCTCTTATATTGGTATGTCATTCTATAGAGTATAATATCACTAACAAAAAAGTTCACAATGTCGGCATACCACAAAAGACGCCACTCATTAATATTGAATATTTTTTCATCTGGAAAATGTTCATTAATTTCTTTTTCAAAACAGAGCAATTTTTTTAACACAATTTTGGACAAATGATCAACAATTTGATTTTCAGTTCATATCTACTATTTTAAAGTCAAATTCTTGCAAAAGAAGAATCCATCTTGTAAGTCTAGGTTTAGCAACCTTCTTTTTCATTAAGTAATTAATAGCATAATGATCTGTATGCACTACACAATGAGTCCCAATTAATTATAAACTAGATTTATTAAAGGCATATACTATTGCTAATAACTCTTAAACTAAATTTATTAAAGGCATATACTATTGCTAATAACTCTTTTTCAGTTATTATATAATTAATTTGAGCTTCATGAAGAGTTTTACTAGCATAGTAAATTACTTTAAAAATTTTATCATATCTTTATCCTAAAACTGCTCCAATAGCATAACCACTAGCATCACACATCAGTTCAAAAGGTTTTCCCCAATCTGGTGAAACTATAATTGGTGCAGTGATTAATTTTTCTTTTAATATATCAAAAGCTTTTAGGCACTCTTCATCAAAATTGAAAATTGTATCTTTCTCTAGTAAATGGCATAAAGGCATAACAATTTTTTGAAAAATCTTTAATATATCGCTTGTAGAATCTAACATGTCCTAACAAACTCCTAATTTCCCTTACATTTGTTGGATAAGGTAAATTAGCAATCACTTGAATTTTAGTAGGATCTACTTCCATACCATTTTCTGATATTTAATGTCCTAATACAATATCTCCTGCTACCATAAATTGACATTTATCCCAATTAAGAACTAAATTTGTTCCTTCACAGCGCTTAAGAAGTTTTGATAAATGTTCTAAACATGAGTCAAAGGAAGTTACAAACATTGAAAAATCATCCATAAAGACTTCAATCCCTTTTTCAATTAAATCACAAAAAATTGCCATCATACATCTTTGAAATATAGCAAGGGCATTACCTAAACCAAAAGACATTATTCTAAAATAAAATGTACTATACGGACTGGTAAAAGTGTTTTCTCTTGATCCTTAGAAGTTATTTGTATTTGGTGATAACCGGTATATCCATCCAAAAAATAAAAGTATTTATGCCCAGTTAGTCTATCCAGCATTTGATTGAGAAAGGGTAGTGGAAAATGATCTTTCCTAGTGGCAAGATTTAATTTTCTATAATCAATGCATATTTGCCACCCTGAGACTTGTCTAGTGGGTATTAGGCACAACCTTCTCTGTTTCACCGGCACTTAAGCATCAGATCTGACACTTAGGCGTCAAATCTCTTTTGCACTATTTTCACATTTTTGCTCCAAATTTGATCCCTTTTCAGTCATTTTAGCATTTTTCACCTTTTTACTTGTACTTGAAAGAAAAACACACAAATACCTTCCATTAAAGTGCAATATCTCAAAAAATAGGAATAAAAATATGCCTTAAAACACTATATATTTTAGGTGTATTAGGCACCTGCAGCTTATTGAATAATCTATTGATAAGCTAGGTGTGATGACTATTAGAAATTTTTATTTTTTTAGAAAATTCATACCGCTGTCTGAAAGCTGCCACCACACCTAGATAGATGATGTGAAAACGTTGCTTTTAGCGTTTTCAAAATGCATAAGCTACTAAAATGCAGTTTACCTAAACAGTCCTGGTGCTTTTTCAAAATGCCACCGCACCAAATAAGCTCCCCCAAATGCACACTAAAAAGGAGGTTATACGTAGACTAACTTAAAATTGAAAGTAACATACCCGATAAAGATGCCCATGACTTTCATTGTCTTAGGTACATTAATATTCTTAGAATGCTAACCAATAAAATAATAGTTCTCCCTTGTCATCATAACAATGCATTAAGGTAGACCTTTTTATTATAAAATGGTTTTGAGTATCTTCGTCAGTAACATAGGCTACTTCATTTTAGAATACTTTTATAGTCTAATGGGGTAGATCATTTGTTTTATATTTGCTAGTCCTCTATGTTGGGTATCTACTAAATAAACTAATGCTTTTAGACTGAAGTACTCTACAATGTGCGTGGACCTAGATTTTATCTACATTAGCTAACCTAAGGTTCATAATTTGGAAATATCTAAGAGTGGTTAATTACATCTTAAGGAATATCCAAGAATACTCTCCATAAAAGGTGTTTCGCCCCTACTATTGTAGACCTGGGAAAGTACTATATCAAAGGGAGGTTATTTCGTGTGGAAACGCCCATATGCTTTAAAGCTCTCGCCAAGCCATTGAGCAGAGATTGAGTCTCTCACATCTCAAATAGGTAGCACCTTATTGGCATATGATACCCACAGAATAACCAATAATCATCTCGACGGAGGTACTCCAATACTTCAAAGTAAGTCCGGGTCGTAAAGGCAGAGGACAAATTGTTGTATCCCAAATAAGTGATAGCTCATCAGCATCAAGCCGTCAAGATGATACTAATTAATTCAACAAGAGCGAAAGGTCTCAATAGGGGTAGTCAAAGGAATGGGAGGAGTAATGCCTAAGAGGTAGAGGTAGCCAATTCAGGATACCACGGAGCTGTCATCCCAAGCTACTAAGACCTTAAGTCTACCTGGTCGTGAAGGTATTCGAGCCAACACATCCTGAGATCCCCGGTCAACAAAATATGAATTCCGTCATCTGTGGGATACCTCGGTAGCCCTATGCTGAAATAAACAAACTCTATCCTATCACTATAAGCTGGAGCTCCAATGTGGGACTTACACCTACCGAAGGGGCAAGGATGCCTTAGGTAAGGAAGAGAAATGGAGGTTCAACTACAAAGCTGGAAACACTCTGAACAAGCGGACTTGTACCCAGTTTGGGTTGAGGAGCCTCCTAACACCCTAAGCGTGCTAGACTATCACTTAAGTAGAAAGCTTTGCTTGGTCAATCGGGTTGGAGAAGCACCTGGACTCCTCAAGGCAAGCATATATGAATGTAGTTACATAGAGCAGTCCTTAATTATTATGAAGGTCCTATTAATATGACCCAGGTTATGGCCATCTAGGTTATGACCATACTATGCAACCCATTGTAAAACTGGTTCATAGGTCTTGCAGGAAAGTAAAAGCAGGTTTTGAAAATTGTGAATATTTTAATCCTAAATTTAATTTATCTTGAATGTTTTATTTAGGATTTTTTAAGTAAAAAATTTATAATTGTAGGGACCTTAATGAACCTAAATTATATTTCTTGTGGAATTCCATATGCACAAAAATAAACAAGAAAAACATATGCAAACATGCAGGCATGCAATCATGTAATAGAAAGTAAAACAAGCCAAATAAATTAATAAACAAGCTGGTTCCGCTGGGTCAGAAACATATCCCAGAAAAGTAAAAGAGTGGCCAGACTCTACATATACATGCTCGACTCTAAGTTTATACAAAAATATAGAATTCGGACATAAGGTATGTGACACGAGCTGCCTCTCCTCTTCCCTATAAAATTAAAGAGAAAATAAAAGACCTAGTCTAACGACTCCAACAAATATAGATGCTTCGTCAGCCTCGAAACCCATGCCCGTACCTTATTTTTATACATACTCAGTCCAAGGACTCCATCAAATATATATGAAAGAGAAAATAAAAGACTCGAACTGCAGAAAACAAATGTTAGTAGAGAAATCTATGCAACACATATTATGAGTCGTGCCACATAGGTGGGGGAGCTAAATAGTGCCTGCAAGCAAAATGGTTAGAAAACATTACATGCTCCCCCATAAAAATACATGTGTGTGCATATAAGTAGGCACGAATCCTTGCAAAAAAATGCCCTAACACACTACTATGCATAAGAAGCATGCATGCACAAAAAAAAAACACAAAAAAGGTGATGTGTGGCTAACGCGAGAACAAGAACACACAAAATAATAGTAAGAGGCGTCGAAAAAGCACTACATAGCATCCTAAATCTTGACCTACCACACCATCTAACAAAAAGTGTCCTAATCAGCATCTAAGTGAAGGGTATGTCTCTGGGTAAAGTATGAATTTGGTGGGGTAGTCTTATCGATCCCGTCCTAAAGATCCAATGAATTTAAAAGGTCTCACCCAACATGGATTTTGAAAAGAGTTGACCTTATATACAACCTACTTTGCTACATGCATAATTTTAGAATCATGGTGAATGTAGTAATAATTAGAAAACTATATTTTATTTTTAGTTTTCAAAATAAGGATCATTAAATGCAAGCTCCTAACAAGCAAGGTGACATGGTTAGATTCATTGGATCCTTAACTCGGCCATACTTCTGTTAATTTTGATGACTTAAATCACATTGCTTACTGATACCGGTAAAATATAGTTGTGTAAAATTTATATAAGTTTGTCTTCTCTATGTAACGGTGCCAAAATCTTGATGCAATATTTATTATTAAGAAATTTAAGCAATTAATGTTAATTTAAGCAATTAATGTTGGGATTCTATGCAAGTATACGTATCATTATCAAGCAATAAAAGACTTTCTATTTAAGCCCTGAATCTCGATCCCACTGGGAAGGTTTAAATTTGAAATGATAAATTAACTAGAAAATTAACAGAAATCAAATGAAATTACTGTCACTAATTTTGAATGTGTAAGATGCAATCAAAACTAAATTATTTAATTACTAGTAAAACAGAAATGCAAAGTTTAAACAGTAACTATTAAACTATTAAACTATCTTTATGTGATGAAGATTTCTTATGTGAAAAAGCAT
Organism: Phalaenopsis equestris; assembly: GCF_001263595.1. Classification (NCBI taxonomy): domain Eukaryota; kingdom Viridiplantae; phylum Streptophyta; class Magnoliopsida; order Asparagales; family Orchidaceae; genus Phalaenopsis; species Phalaenopsis equestris. The sequence continues at coordinate 289,583 of NW_018165654.1, read as the reverse complement.
CTTTTCCACTACAATGAGATTTGGAAAAATGGGATGAGATAAATGATTTTAATATGTATTGTGTCAAATAGAAGCAGTTTTAATTCTCTACCCTGATACAGTGTTATAGAAAATCATTGGCTAATCCCAGGTTTAGTCCCTAAATCCGTGGCTAGGCTAGGAGGATACTGGCCCACTTCCCTTCACCTGAAGGCTAACTCTCACCTTAATTTTTAAACACTAAGACTGAATTAGGGATTTTAGTATGTCACCCTAAAATCTCCAATTCTACATCCAATCATGTATATTTCCCTATTTATTTGCGCTTAATTCTATGAATAAAATACTGAATAAAATACTCCTTCATGGAATCAAATGTGACCTCACGCTGTTGTAGAACTCATACTCCATTTCCCGGATCATATGTTTCACAATTTTTAACAATTGAATTGGTCAGATCAAAAAGTAAATTAAGTTTGGAGTTGAAAAACCATCACAATTTGTTTTATATTTTAACATTGGTACATTGTTATTATCTCTTCATTTCACCATATCTCAGATTAGGGAGAAAGATAAAGGAAACTACTCAGACTTCATGAGAAAGATACAAAGATATGACAAAGCATAAATTTCAATAAATATAAAAGAAAGTTCATACAACACTAATAAACAAACAACACTTATCTGAAACTCTTTCTCAAAGCAAATCCCTGATAGCCTCTCATAGGAAATGTAGGAAGAAGAAATCTCTCACTTTTCTCCTTCTCCAACACTCTTAGAGAAGAATTCACACTTAATCTCACCACAAAACTCTAAACTCTTAAAGATAAATCACTAATAGACTCCTGAATGGTGGTGGAGTGAAGGTGGAAAAAGTGTATGAAGTCGAGGTGTGGCTAAAATGAGCAAATTAGAATGAAGAGGAGTGCCTTTTCTGATCAATTTCGGCCCCAAATAGTGCATAGAGTCTATTCTCCAATAAGTTCATCCAAAAACCCTTAAAAAAGCATCCAAATTTGTCGAATCTTCTAGAAATAGGGCATGAACCAATAGTGGCGCCATCGGCGCCAGTGTCCCATATTTAATTTCGCTGCTCTTTGTCAAATGACACCGTCGATGCTGCTTCTAGCACCGTCGACGTTGACTAAAATCCATCAGTTCTTTTGTAAGTCTGCGCCGTCGGCACTGAGCATTTCTTCAAAAAATGCCATTTTAACTCCAAATTCCATCCTTTTTGCTTCAAGTCCTAAAAATCAATAACTTGCAAGAAAATATAAAAATACCTTCCATTAAAGCGCAATATCACCAAAAATGAGTATAAAATATGGGTCTAAAAATGCATATATTTTTGGTGTATCAAAATCCCCCAAACTTACATGTTACTTGTCCTCAAGTAACTCCTCTACTACATAAAAATATGACTTATGATGAATAATTTAACTTCTAGATTTTCATATTTTAGTCCACTAAATACAATAGCATAACTTAAGAAAAATTCAAAATAACTCCAGTTAATACTAAAAGTATAAAAATATCCAACAATCAAGTATAAGACTTCTGATTCTTTATTGTTTTCAAGAAAAATTGTAAATTGTGATATTAAACTCACTTAGAGTATTCATACAAAAAAGAACTTCGTAAAACTTTACTATTAAATAAGTTAATACTCAAATATAAGTTTAGAAAATGTAGTTAAGCCTTCTTCTTTAAGTTGATTCAAGTGAAGCCAATTTTTAAGTAGGCATCTCCTCAAGCTTCTCCCCATATGCCTTTAATGATTTTGAACTTCACTATCCTCTTCTTAAAGTCAAAAACTTTTCACATGTCTTCACTTAACAAATTTATTTTAACTTACAAATTTCATAAAGTTTAATTCTTTTCTTCTTACATGAATCTTTACGACTTTAATACTTCAAAAATACAAATTTTTTTACTTAAATTTAACTTACAAATTTCATAAAGTTTAATTCTTTTCTTCTTACATGAATCTTTACGACTTTAATACTTCAAAAATACAAATTTTTTTACTTAAAATAGAAAAACATAGTTTTATTCTCTTATACCAAATATCTTACTCTCTAAAATTCACCTTCATTATTGAAAAATTTTACTTAAGTTTACTATTTATTTAGAAACATAAATATAGTTATCTAAAGTTAAACCTCTAATACGAAATGTCATGTTAAATTTAAAAATTTTGAAAATATAGCTAAGTGAGAACAAATAAAATTAAGTTTCTTTCTTTAAAAAGGAATTTTTCTTTCACCCATAAACTTAAATTTTTAAGAGATTTAGCATGAAGAATTGAAAAAAATAAAGGGAGAAATAAAACATTAAATAAATAAAGAAAAGACTTATTTGTTGAAGATTCTGATTTTTTAAACTTAACTCTGAAATAATGCAGGTGCTAATATAAAAAGCTACAAGACTTAAAACATTAAATTGCACATAATACATATAAAATCTGCTGAGAAAGAGTTAATTACAATACATGTAACAAAATATTAAAAGTAACAACTAAATTAAATTGAATTTTAAATAACAAACAATTTTACAATTCTACAGTTCATAACACAACAAAATAGAGTCTCACAATCTAACAACAAAGTGTCATAACAATATAACAAAAATAAATACTAAAATAATAAAGTACAATCAAACATAAACTATAAGAAAGGTCAAACTACAAATCACCAATCATCGTCTTCTTCTTCTTCTTCCACTTTCAAATTCTGCTGCTGATATGGAGTAAAGACAGTGTGGGTAGGAAACTGAACTGAGTGATCACCCTTCATGTATCTCACCATCGCATCATCATAAGCAACATTACATTTGAACTTTTGTCGAATCAAATCATCAGTGTGAGCATTTCTGACCTACATGTTTTTTATTCTATGATCTATTTTCAAGATATCTCCCTGTTGGATCATCATCTAGTCCAATAGTTCTCAAAGAGTAGGGTCACTAGAAGTAGGGGTCCTCGAAGTAGAAGGAATATCTCTAGTCTTACTTCCAGACCTCCAATCAACATGAGATTCATATGTCTTTATATTGGCAGGTCCAATAGGTTTTAGAGGCTCAATCCTCTCTTCCTTAGGTCTAAAATCAACTCCTGCCTGTTCATAGAGTGTGAAGATTAGGGAAGGGTGTGCTAATTCACCAGTGGTCTCTCCTAAAGAAATAGATCTAGTGTTCATATAAATAATAGAGCCTACATTTACTCTCATCACTTGCTGGATACAATAGTTCAGGATGGCTCTATCCATGGTCTCCTCACTATGATGATTTGTCGGTATCATTCTTCTAGAAATAAAGTTGTGTCAGGCCTTAGACACTACACTAAGCATAGAAAGAGGAAAGTTTACCTTAACACTATTTTTGACTTTTCAGGTCCCTCTTCCAACAGTAAGAAAAGAAATAACCCCATATAAGGCCTCATTAGTAGCAGAGAATGATTTATACTAGCAACTGTAAAAATCTTCCAACTGATGAAATTCATTAATTTTTCTTGGAGAAAACTCCACCTTCATAAACAAAAACAAAATCATCAGAAACCTCTGTAAAATTGGCGTAGAACTCTATCACTACACCAACCATAGCCTCGACAGTAAAATAAAAGAAATTTTCTCACTGCTGAGCATTGATCAATCGATCGACCTCTCCACTCGGACTTTTAAAACCACGATCTGGAATTACTTTTTTGTTTTCAAGTAGACTATTAAATCAAGCACTAGCCCTGAAGCTAACAAATTTTTGTTCATCATAATTTACTTTTATTTTTTCCTTTGCTAATTCTTGAAGCCATTATAAATCTAATAATATTTGATAAAAAATCAAATAAATTCATAAAATTCCAAAAAATTACAATGTAAAAAGCTTTAAATTTAAATCTACTAAGTAAGAGTTCTTCACCAAAGGATTTTCTGAAAATCTCTTAAAAAATTTCAAAAATTTTTGGATCTCAACAATTTGAGATAAATCCTTGGTAAAAATTTAAAATTTTTAGTTTAAAGTGTAGCTCTTACCTAGAGAAGATGAAATCCAAAGTTCCTTTGCCTTGAAATAGCCCCAAATCCGAGCAAATGTGAGCCTTAGATGCAAAAATAGGAGGTTGAAGGTGACTCAGAGGGTAAAAATGACAATTTATTGTGCAAATCATAATTTTAAGTGGTTTAGGCTGTGCTCGGGTCTAGGGCACCGTCGGCGACCATGCCACCGTTGTCGGTGCTGAAGGCCTAAAATTTCCATTTTTCAAATTTTTCTATTTTCAATTTCTTTTCAATTTTCTCCAAAGTCTTTTTAGTATTTTTAAACACAATTTTTTTTTTTTAACAATAATAACAATAATTTGCAAACAAACATTTTCACGAACAATCATTTTCACAAACAACAACAAACTAACTTTTATATATGAAATTACACTTTTTACAAATACATTTTTCTAATCACACTTTTACACTCATATAACAAACTAAATTATAAATCATTACGAAATCAAGCGACAACACTAAATGTTGACAAAAAACTATACACTCAATCAAAGTTCATAACTCTAAAGCAAAACAAACTAAATCAAATCCAGACAATTACATTAAATACTTAAATATTTTAAACTCGTTGATAGATTAAATTCTTCAATTTGCCTCATCTTCAGTGCTTTCTTCGCCTCTGATATCTTCCATAGACTGATAATGAACGTACATATTGTAGAAGGGTCAGTACAAAAATTGATCAGTGAAATTTTCTTCGATCCATCCTTTTTCCTTAAATATCTGCACTATTCCTGCTTCAAATGTTCCAGTATGATCAAAATTCTCCTTCATCCTCCAATCTAGGTGATTGAAAAGGTACTTAAGATCTCCTATTGCATTCGTAATACTCTGAATTTCTCTTTCAATTTTCTTCAATTTTTTTTCCAAAGCAAGCGAACTTCCAACTGTTGGTGGCATTAATGGAGTTGAAGCATGTGATGAATGATCCAAGATAGTGCCTAATGCTTCATTTCCATTCCCTACATAATTATCATAAATAAGAATCATGGGCTTCCCAGGTAATAAAACTTTTTCCCAACTTTCATATGGAACTTGAGATTGACTGCAAAGTAGAAAAATTGTGGAATGGTGCCCAAGTCCATAAATTGGCCCATTCATAATAATACCCATGACAGATTTAAAAATGATAGATCCTACTTCAATGTGTTTTTCTATTTGAATGCAATAATTTAAAATAGCACTTTCTTTGGTGACTCTACTAATCTTCATAATAGGGAGTAATTTTGCAGAAATGAAGAAATGCCACTACTTCGATATTGGATTAAGTGATAAAGCAGAGAAACTAACATATCCCTCATCTTGCATTTCCCAAATATCACTTTCATCCGTTAGAAAATTATAGACATCTTGCATCAAATCTCTCGTTGGGATATAATTTGTATAATGACATATTGAAACGTTTTCTATCATATACAACTCATTAATTCATGTTGGAGTAAATTGTATAGCATTACCTCATTTGTAGAATACTCCTTCGGTAATTCCATGTAAGTTGGCATAAAATTCCTTCACCACTGGTACAACAACTGCAGCGGGAGTGTAGCCCAGAACCTCCCCTTGTCTTGTAGAACTTCCCATCATCTTTGTACAAAGATTTTATCAATCAGAGAACTTAGATTAATCAATCCATGATTGGCAAAGCCTCTTTCCTTAATCAATCTCTTCTTCATAATAACTTTGTCGTATAATCTCTATGCATCAAAACTGATAAACTTTCTTCTATTAAAAACTTCATACCTGGAAGTATTTCAAGAATTGGAAGCCATGTAATTCAAAAATAGGGAGTTTCTAGTCGTCCAAGGCAGTTTTTAGGACTTTAAAAATACCTCTAGGTGGTTATTACGAAGCGAAATCCCGCCAAAGCTTTCCAAAATTTATCCTAAACTGTCAAACTGCTATCGGCGTTATGGTTAAGTTAGCAGGCATCGTCGGTGCCAGTGGCCAAAATCGTGACTTTTCATTTTTTGTTCAATTCAATTCCAAATTTTCTTTCAATACCAATATTTTTCTTAATTTATATTATAAAAAATTATGAAGGACTATTATGTCTGATATATAAAACACTTATCAAACAAAATAGTAATACATAGATATATATATTTTAAATGGGTTGCCTCCCATGAAGCGTTTGGATTAACGTCGTCAGCCCAACGTACCATTTGATTAGTTGGGTTGACTTAACATTAAAATTTCTTTAAATTGTTGTATGTGCCCTTCATAATAATGTTTCAATTGATGCCCATTACCTTTAACTATCTTTCAAATGTTAGGATCTTTAATAACAACAGTTCCATAATGATAGAATTTAATCTCTTTAAATGGTCATAACCATCTGGATTTCAGTTTTCCTGGAAATAATCTCAATCTTGTATTATATAATAAAACTTCTTATCCAGGTCCAAATTTTTTTTAATAATCTTTCGATTATGCCATATTTTCATTTTCTCTTTATAGATTTTTGCATTATCATATGCTTCATTTCTAATTAAAATTAAATTCCTTAATAGCCCAAAATGCTTTATGCTCCAATTCAACTAGTAAGTGGCATGTTTTTCCAAAAATAAGTCTATATGAGGACATTCCTATTGGAATCTTATATGCAGCTCTATATGCCCATAATGTAGTATCTAATTTAGCAGACCAATCCAATTTATAAGAATTTACAGCTTTTTCTAAAATTTGTTTAATTTCATGATTTGATATCTTTGTTAGACCAATAGTCTGAGAATGATAAGCAGTAGAGAATCTATGCATAATATCATATTTCTTAATCAATTTTTTTATTATCTTATTCCTAAAATGAGATCCTTCATCAGTAATAATTACTCTCGGCATT
>NW_018165654.1:280865-282234 GCF_001263595.1 Phalaenopsis equestris | reverse complement strand
TAGCAGAATGATCTGTATGCACTATACATTTAGTTCCAATTATGTAAGATCTAAATTTTTTAAAGGCAAAAATAATAGCTAATAACTCTCTTTCAGTATTAGTATAGTTAATTTGAGCATCATTTAGAGTTTTACTAACATAATATATTACTTTAAAAACTTTATTGTGCATTTGTCCTAAAATGACCCCAATAACATAATCACTAGTATCGAACATTATTTTGAATGGTTTTTCTCAGTTAGGTGGAACTAGTATAGGTGCAGTGATTAATTTTTCTTTTAATAATTCAAATATTTTTATGCATTTTTCATTAAAATCAAATTTTGTATCTTTTTCTAAAAGTTGGCATAATGACTTAGTTATTTTCAAAAAGTTTTTTATGTAGTGCCAGTAGAAACCAACATGTCCTTGAAAGCTTCTTATCCCTCTAACATTAGGAGGAGGTGGTAATTTTTCAATAACTTGAATTTTTGCAGGATCTACTTCCATGCCATTTTCAAAAATTTTATGCCCAAGTACAATAACTCCTGCAATCATAAACTGACATTTTTCCCAATTTAGTACTAGGTTGATTATTTCACATACTTCCAATACTTTTTTAAATTATTTAAACATTAACAAAGTTTCGAATACAGAAAAATCATCCATAAACACTTCCATTCCATGTTCAATAAACTTGCTAAAAATTGACATCATACATCTTTGAAATGTTGCAGGTGCATTGCATAGTCCGAAAGGCATTCTACGAAAAGCAAATGTTCCATATAGGCTTGTAAATGTTATTCTCTCTTGATCCTCTGGAGCAATTGGAATTTGATGATACCCGATATATCCATCTAAAAAGCAATAATATTTCCAGCCAATCTATCCAACATTTGGTCTAGAAAAGGTAATAGAAAGTGATCTTTTCTGGTGGTCATATTTAATTTTCTATAGTCAATACAAATTTGCCAAACAGTAACTTGTCTTATTGGAATTAATTCATTTTTCTCATTTTCTTTAACGGTCACTCCTCCTTTCTTCGGAACACCGTGAATTGGACTTATCCAAGCACTGTTTGAAAAAGGATTTATAATTCCAACATCTAACCATTTTAAAATTTTTTTATTAACAACTTCTTTCATTATTGGGTTTAATCTCCTATGAGGATCAGCTTTAGGTTCCTATTGTTCATCTAATAGAATTCTTTGCATATAAATGGAAGGACTAATTCCTTTAATATCTGCTAAAGTCCATCCAAAAGCCTTTTTATATCTTTTCAACATTTCTATTAACTTTTGTTCTTGAATTTCAATTAATTTAGAAGATACATGAATAGGCAATGTATATGACTCTTCTAAAAATACATATTTTAAATGGGCAGGTAAT
>NW_018165654.1:277226-280490 GCF_001263595.1 Phalaenopsis equestris | reverse complement strand
TAGCAGAATGATCTGTATGCACTATACATTTAGTTCCAATTATGTAAGATCTAAATTTTTTAAAGGCAAAAATAATAGCTAATAACTCTCTTTCAGTATTAGTGTAGTTAATTTGAGCATCATTTAGAGTTTTACTAACATAATATATTACTTTAAAAACTTTATTGTGCATTTGTCCTAAAATGACCCCAATAACATAATCACTAGTATCGAACATTATTTTGAATGGTTTTTCTCAGTTAGGTGGAACTAGTATAGGTGCAGTGATTAATTTTTCTTTTAATAATTCAAATATTTTTATGCATTTTTCATTAAAATCAAATTTTGTATCTTTTTCTAAAAGTTGGCATAATGACTTAGTTATTTTCAAAAAGTTTTTTATGTAGTGCCAGTAGAAACCAACATGTCCTTGAAAGCTTCTTATCCCTCTAACATTAGGAGGAGGTGGTAATTTTTCAATAACTTGAATTTTTGCAGGATCTACTTCCATGCCATTTTCAAAAATTTTATGCCCAAGTACAATAACTCCTGCAATCATAAACTGACATTTTTCCCAATTTAGTACTAGGTTGATTATTTCACATACTTCCAATACTTTTTTAAATTATTTAAACATTAACAAAGTTTCGAATACAGAAAAATCATCCATAAACACTTCCATTCCATGTTCAATAAACTTGCTAAAAATTGACATCATACATCTTTGAAATGTTGCAGGTGCATTGCATAGTCCGAAAGGCATTCTACGAAAAGCAAATGTTCCATATAGGCTTATAAATGTTATTCTCTCTTGATCCTCTGGAGCAATTGGAATTTGATGATACCCGATATATCCATCTAAAAAGCAATAATATTTCCAGCCAATCTATCCAACATTTGGTCTAGAAAAGGTAATAGAAAGTGATCTTTTCTGGTGGTCATATTTAATTTTCTATAGTCAATACAAATTTGCCAAACAGTAACTTGTCTTATTGGAATTAATTCATTTTTCTCATTTTCTTTAACGGTCACTCCTCCTTTCTTCGGAACACCGTGAATTGGACTTATCCAAGCACTGTTTGAAAAAGGATTTATAATTCCAACATCTAACCATTTTAAAATTTTTTTATTAACAACTTCTTTCATTATTGGGTTTAATCTCCTATGAGGATCAGCTTTAGGTTCCTATTGTTCATCTAATAGAATTCTTTGCATATAAATGGAAGGACTAATTCCTTTAATATCTGCTAAAGCAGAGAATAATAAGGTTTGAAATTAGGATTTCCTTGGTTGTTCAAATTTTCGGAGGGATTCACCGAATTATTATAACTATTCCAACTAAAATTAGGGTGATTTTTCTATCCAGGGTTATACTAATTAGAATAGGGTTGTTATTTCGATTATTTATAGTATTTAAAGTTTCATAAGATGATTAAGTATCAATTATCTACCCTAGTGATTTTTCCTCTAATACTGGGGGTATTTGAGAATAATTCGCTCCAATATTATCAATCTTTTTTGAAATAGTAGCAATTTGAGAAGCTAAAATAGAAATTGCATCATACTCATGAGTATTAGCTACTCTCTTAGGAATTACTCTTTCAAAGGGCCATTGAAAATTGTTAGTAGTCATTTCTTCAATTAAAGAGTATGTTTCATCAAAAGGTTTTGACATTAGTGATCCACCTGCAGCAGCATCTATAACAGATCTAAGTGATCCCACTAATCCATTATAAAATGTTTGAATTATTAACCAATCTGGTGAAGCATGGTGTGGACATTTTCAAAAAAGATCTTTAAATCTTTCCCAGGCTTCATATATCGATTCCCCTTCAAACTGACAAAAAGATGTAATATCATTTCTAAGCTTAGCGATTTTTGAGGGTGGAATATATTTACCCGAGTTTTTGTGATAATTCTCCCCAAGTTCTGATAGATCCAGGTGCTAGTGAATTTAACCAAGCTTTGGCCTTATCGCTTGAATAAAAAAGAAAAAAAGTCTAAGCCTAACAACATCATTAGACACTCTGTCATTTTTAAAAGTAGCACAAATTTCAAGAAAACTAGCAAGATATAAGTAAGGATCTTCAGTAGGTGTTCCTCCAAACTGATTATTTTGTACCATTTGGATAATAGCAGGTTTAAGCTCAAATGAATTAGCAGCATCATCAGGGTTTTGAATAATCAAGTGAAGTTCATCCTCTGTCGGATTAACATAATATTTTAAAGAACTTGGTCGATTTTCATTTTTGATTATCTAAGTTATTCACCATTTTGTTTATGTTTTTAATTTCTTTTTTTGTTTTCAAAATTTTTGAATAGTATGTTCTAATTCTGAATTGTAAGGTACTAAACCTTCAGATCTAATATTTCATAAAAATAACTATGATAAACAAAGAAAAATTTCTAAAAAAAATACTCTTAAATATATAGTTATTTATTTTTGAAATTTTGATTTTATAATTTTTTTTATATTTTAGATATTTTATCTCTAAATTTTCTAATTTATCAAATCTATTTAATTTACCGTTACCTTCCCTGACAACGACGCCAAATACTTGATCCCGGTAAAATATAGTTGTGTAAAATTTATATAAGTTTGACTCCTCTATGTAACAGTGCCAAAAGCTTGATGCAATATTTATTATTAAGAAATTTAAACAATTAATTTTGGGTTTCTACACAAGTATACTTATCGTTATCAAGTAATAAAGGACTTTCTATTTAAGCCCTGAATATCGATCCCACGAGGAAGGTTTAAATTTAAAATGATTAATTAACTAGGAAATTCACAGAAATCAAATGAAATTACTATCACTAGTTTTGAATGTGTAAGATGCAATCAGAACTAAATTATCTAACTACTAGCAAAATTGAAATGTAAAGTCTAAACAATAACTATTAAACTATGAAACTATCTTTATGTGATGAAGATTTCTTAGGAGAGAAAGCATCTTTCCCACTACAGTGAGATTTTAGTTAAATGAGATGAGATAAATGGTTTTAATATGTATTGTGCCAAATAAGAGCAGTTTTAATTCTCTACCCTGATACAGTGTTATATAAAATCATAATCATTAGTGTTATATAAAATCATTGGCTAATCCCAGGTTTAGTCCCTAATTCTGTGGCTAGGCTAGAGGATACTGGCTCCTACTCTAGAGCTCCCACTTCCCTTCACCCGAAGGCTAACTCTAGCTTTACTTTTTAAACACTAAGACCGAATTGGAAATTTTAGTCTGTCACCTTAAAATCTCCAATTCTACACCCAATCAATGTATATTT
>NW_018165654.1:275118-276938 GCF_001263595.1 Phalaenopsis equestris | reverse complement strand
AAAACACAAATTTCATATATAAAAGAAAGTTCATACAACAATAATAAACAAACAACACTTATCTGAAACTCGCTCTCAAAGCAAATCCCTTGTAACCTCTCTTAGAAAATGTAGGAAGAAAAAATCTCTCACTTTTCTCCTTCTCCAACACTCTTAGAGAAGAATTCACACTTAATCTCACCATAAAACTCTAAATTCTTAAGGATAAATCATTAATATACTCTTAAATGGTGATGGAATGAAGGTTGAAAAAGTGTATGGAGGCGAGGTGGGGCGAAAATGAGCAAGTCGGAATTAAGAGGAGCGCCTTTTCTGATCAATTTCGGCCCCAAATAGAGCCTAGAATTGGTTCTCCAATAGGTGCATCCAAAAATCCTTCAAAAGCATCCAAATTTGTCGAATCTTCTGAAAAAAGGGTCTGTAACGACATTGACACAGTCAGCTCCCATTCTGGCACCTTCAATGCCAGTGTCCCGTATTTAATTTCGCCGCTCTCTGTCAAATGGCGCCTTCAACGGCGCCGTTATCGCTGCTTCAGGTGCCTTCGACGCTGAGTAAAATCCATCAACCGTTCTATAATTCTGCACCGTTGGTGCTGAGTATTTCTTTAAAAATACTATTTTAACTGCAAATTCTTTCTCTTTTGCTTCCTTTTTGCTTCAAGTCCTAAAAATCAACAACCTGCAATAAAACATAAAAATATCTTCCATTAAAGCGGAATATCACCAAAAATGCGTATAAAATATGAGTCTAAAAATGCATATATTTTTGGTGTATCAGCCACCTTGATGTTTCATACGCTTATTGTCGGCACTAAGAAAGTTAAGGAGTTGCCTGTTGGAAGCTCTCGGCCACAGGAATTGAAATCCCATTGGTCGCTTTGAAAAGACGTTTTAATATATATATATATATATATATAAGTTTAGAAAAATATGAAATCAAACTGACCCCATAGTTTTCACATTTTAAATGAAAGAGCACTACACTTCTAACCCTTTATCTATCCCGAAAGATAAACAGAAGACTTGAGGATGAGACCTGATCAAATAAAATAAGAAATATATGACATCCATTTGGTCTGCAAAATCATTTTATGTGCTGATAAGTTTCTCTATTTAATACGAAGAATTAAATAAGGTTTATATTAAGCTTCGGAAAAACTTCCTATAAGAGCAAGCCCCTATAGTTAATTACATCTTAAATAACCGAAGTCACCTGAGAAATCTCTCAATAAAAATCAGGAAATGTCATCTTCAAAGTGGTGAAAAGGATAGGACATTTCAACGAGATCGAAAAAAAGAGGTGTGAAAGGGGAATAGTTCAAATTTGGAACATTTATTATGGAATCCAGAGAAGAAAGAACTAGGGGATGTCATACATCCGGAGGAGAACCTCGGTGACTTCCCAGTCTATCCTATTGTTTGGCTTAAGTTTTGAGGAGAAATTATTTGAATGTTTTATTTTGGCAATTTTATTAATTAGGGCTTACACTCACGTGAAACAATCACACAAATAGCCTAGAAGATGTGAGGATTTATGTCGTGAAGAATGACAACCTCCGAATTCTAAGATGAGTTGGGGCTTATATTCTACAACAAGGCTATACAAAGGCCTAAAGATGAGGTGAGGAATTATGTTGCATAAGAAAACAACCTCGAAGTCCTGTGGCTTGTTGTTTAATTCTAAGGAAAGATTGTTGTTGTAGATCCTCCTACTATTGAAGATGGTTGTGCTGCCTATAATGTTAGTTCCAAGCTCCTCGTCGTGATGAGTTTAATTTTTCTAATGTGTTAAGTTTAAGTTATCATGTCAAATCAGAT
>NW_018165654.1:271934-275079 GCF_001263595.1 Phalaenopsis equestris | reverse complement strand
AGAGGGCATATTAAACAATTATTGAGGTGGTATTAAAGTTGATTAGAGCGACACCAATTAGGATCCTACGGTTCCGTCGTACCAGCACCACTCGATTCACTTAGTCCAAATGATCCAAATGAATTTATTAAACTCAACCAAATGAATTCATTACATTCGTTTAGACCATGGTAAATCTCGTGGTTAGTAACTGTAGGTTACCTCCGAGGGATTCTCGATCATCAGATAGAGACGTCTTAATTTAGTTGCACTTGTTGTTTTGTGATGTTTGTTACTGTCTGATTAAATTTTGAGTTGTCTTATATTTTGAATGTTGTGGCGGTGAATTTTATCTTGGTTGATTTTAGTTTTTGTTTTGGTTTTACGGCTATCCTAGCAGTTTTGGTTTTCATGCAGCGTGTCATCGTTGTTTAACTTGTAAGTTTTGTAAGTATAAAATTACAGTATAGAAATTATAAGAAAAGATGGTACCGCAAATTATTAAAGCATACCTGGCGAGTCTTCTTGTTCCACCACCTGAAAGGTCAGTACTTGCAAGGCATGTATATAATGTTGAAAGGAAGTTTAAATTGCAAGAGTAAATGAAGGTTTAGCTACCAAACCCCAGGCTATGATTTTGTTGGACCTTGGAAGATTCTAAGGGATAATTTAAAAAAAAATATGACAAGTTTAATTTGCTCTTCAAAATATCCAGAAGATTTCAAGGTGTTGAGGGTTTGACCCAGAATTACTTTGAGGATCTTTTGAATTATTTCGAGTTAATTTTGAACTTATCATATTGTTCCATTAATCATATGAGGTTGAAGTGTGACTACCCCGTTACTCAGTGAAACTTGACAATTTGATAATCCCAAGGATAGGATACTCGACAAGTCAATTGATGTTTCATTTAAGAGATATGTGAGTGAGTGCCCTTGAGGCAAGTTTAAGTCATTTAAAGATTATGGTGCCCACAATTAAAGTCAATTATTTTTTAAATCCAATCAATTGAGTTTAGATATTAAACCTAGGCCACTACCAAGCCTTTAACAATCATGATAGGTGAAATGGTGGTCATCGAATCATGATTGGTGAAATGGTGGTCATCCAAATTTTGGTTTAACTGATGTGTATTCTTATCAAAAAATCAAATCATCCTCAACTTCGGGCTTAAGAAAAGTAAATTATTGTCTTCTCTAACTTAAGCCCCCTCACTTAAGAATCATTTGATCTTTAATTGACTTCCAAGTCATGAAGATACAAATGTGGTGAGTGGGTTTCTACCTTTTAATCCCATTGTGTTTTAATCATCCAAACATATTCATTAAGATCAAAATTACCCATTTTACCTTGGTTAATCCTAAATTTTGATTAAGGCACCAAAGTCTAAAATTACCACTTTGCTCTTTGGGCACTTCACCTCATAACTCGTTAACTTCACCTCACAACTCACTAAACACAACTCAAATGACTTTGAGGGTTTTGAGTGTCATATCCATGAGGTAATTATAATGTTTAGAGGAGAACATATGGACCTCTCAAAATTTTAATTTAATTTAGATTATTATTTAAATTTAGAAAATAAGATTTTCAAAAGTTGATTTATTTAGCTTTCCAAAATAAACAGAAAAACACTTAGGCAAGATTTCATGATTTTTTGAATTAAATTGTTATTATTATTATTTAATTTTTAAATTAAATATAAAATGATATATTTAATCATAAAAATCATTTTTATATTTTTAATAGACTTCTCTGAGTTCAAGAAACTCAGAGAATCAAATTTTATATTTTTACAATATTTTAATCACAAAAATCATTTTTATATTTTAAATGGACTTCTGTGAGTTCAAGAAACTTAGAGAATTAAATTTTATATTTTTGTGATTTTTTAAATTTATTTAATATAACGTCCTAATGAATTCTAAGTGATCAAAGAACATTTACACTCATTTTGAACTATTTTTGATATTTTTGAAAATCTTGATTATTTTAATTATTTTCAAAATACCATTTAAAAATGAAATATTTTCACAAAAATATATTTTATTTTTATTAAATGCCCCTGATCACAAGGAACTCAGAAAAACAAGTTTCATAATTTTTCTAAGTTTATAGAATTTAATATAATTATTTTCTTACAATAATACAAGGTTTACTTTAAAAAAAATCCATTTTAATGCTTAAATTAAGCCAAATAATTTTGATATTTTTAGAGTGGATAGATGATCCCGAGAAATATAGTTGGGTAAAAATTACATAGTTGACTCTGCTATGCAACAGTGCCAAAAACTTAATGCAATATTTTATGAATTAGAAATTTAAGCAATTAATGTTGAGATTCTACACAAGTATACGTATCATTATCAAGTAATAAATGAATTTCTATTTAAGCCCTAAATATCGATCCCACGAGGAAGGTTTAAATTTGAAATGTAAAATTTACTAGGAAATTCACAGAAAGTCAAAACAAAATCATTGTCACTAATTTCAAATATTGAGAAACTATCAAAACTAAATTATTTAACTAATAACAAAACTGAAATAAAAAGTTTAAATAGTAACTACTAAACTATTAAACTATGCTTATGTGATGAAAATTTCTTATGTGAAAAAGCTCTTTTCCACTACAATGAGGTTTTGGTAAAATGAGATGAGATAAATGGTTTAAATATGTATTGTGCCAAATAGAAGCAGTTTTAATTCTCTATACTAATATAATGTTATAGAAAATCATTGGCTAATCTTATGTTTAGCACCTAAATCTGTGGCTAGGCTAGGAGGATACTGGCTCCCACTCCAATGCTCTCACTTCCCTTCACCTAAAGGCTAACTCTCACTTTAGTTTTTAAACACTAAGACAAAATTGGGGATTTTAGTCTGTCACCCTAAAAATTCCCGAATTCTACACCCAACAAAGTATATTTCCCTATTTTTTGCTCTTAATTCCATGAACAAAATTCTTCTTCATGGAATCAAATGTGATCCTCACTCTATTGTAAAATTCGTACTCCATTTCTTGGATCATATGTTTCATTACATATTTTAAAAATTCAACTGACCAGATCAAAAAGTAAATGAAGTTCAGAGTTGAAAAATCATCACAATTTATTATATATTTTAATATTGGCACATTCACATTATCTCTTCATTGCACATCATCTCA
>NW_018165654.1:262974-271865 GCF_001263595.1 Phalaenopsis equestris | reverse complement strand
ATAAAGGAAAAAGAAAGATACAACAAAGAAAGATACAACGAAACACAAATTTCATAGATAAAAGAAAGATCATACAACAATAATAAATAAAAAAAACTTATCTGAAATTTTTTCTCGAAGCAAATCCATTGTAGCCTCTCCTATGAAATGTAGGAATCATATATAAATTTTGTTAATTATTGATTTTCAATAGTGGTAGAATATCACTTACAATATAATTTATTATATTGGCATACCACAGTACATTCATTTCATAAATACAAAGAATGGAAGAATGTGTGATGTGTAGAAGATTGAGTTGGGGTGACGAGATGTCAGAAAGAGTCACTTTTATGTTCAATTTTGGCCCCAAATAGAGCCTAGAGTCGGTTCTCCAATAGGTGCCGCTAAAAACTCTTCGAAAAGTGTCCAAATTTATTAAATCTTCTTGAAAAAGTGGCTGAACCGACATTGGCACCGTCGATGCTCATTATGGCGCCGTCGGCGCCAGTGTTCCATAATTTAATTCGCTGCTCCTTGTCAAACGGCGTCGTCAGCGCTGAACAAATTTTCAACTTCTTCATTTTTGCTCCAAATTTCATCCTTTTTGCTTTCTTTTTGCTTCAAGTCCTAAAATGCAACAACCTGCAAGAAAATATAAAAACTTCAATTAAAGTGCAATATCACAAAAAATGAGTATAAAATATGAGTCTAAAAATGCATATATTTTCGGTGTATCAAAATCCCCCAAACTTACATGTTACTTGTCCTTAAGTAACTCTTCTACTATATAAAAATATGACTTATGGTAAAGAATTTAACCTCTAAACTTCTATATCTTAGTCCACTAAATATAATAGCATAACTTAAGAAAAATTCAAAACAACTCCAGTTAATACTAAAGGTCTAAGAATATTTAACAATCAAGTCCAAGATTTCTGATTCTCTATTCTTTTCAAGAAAATTTGTAAATTGTCATATTAAAGTCACATAAAGTATTCATATGAAAAAGAACTTCATACAACTTTACTAGTAAATAAACTGATACTCAAATAAAAGTTTAAAAAATGTAGCAAGCCTTCTTTTTTAAATTGATTCAAGTGAAGCCAATTTTTAATTAGATATTTCCTCAAGCTTCTCCCCACATCTTTTTTTTTTTTCTTTTTTTAGGATCTTTTTAATCTTTTTTTTTTATTTTTCATGTGAGAATTACTATAACTGGATAGCCTTTAATAGTTTTGAACTTCACTATCCTCTTCTTAAAGTTAAAACTCCACACCTCTCCTTACTTAATAAAGTCTTACTAGTTTATCATTTTTCATAAAGCCTCATTCCTTTCTTCTTACATGAAACTCTAAAAATCTTAACACTTCAAAAAAAACAATTTTCTTTACTTAAAATAGAAAAAACATAGCCTTTTTCTTTTATATCAAGTATCTTAATCTCTAAAATTAACTTTTATTATTAAAAATTTAAACTTAAGTTTACTTTATATTTAGAAACATAAATATAGTTATCTAAAGTTAACCCCTAATACCAAATGTCATGTTAAATTTAAAATGTTTGAAATATAGCTAAGTGAGGACAAATAAAATTAAGTTTCTTTTTGTAAAAAGGAATTTTTCTTTCCCCCCAAACTTAAATTTTTAAAAGATTTAGCATGAAGAACTGAAAAATAAAGGGTGAAAGAAAACATTAAATACATAAAGAAAAGACATACCTGTTGAAGGTTTTGATTTTGAAACTTTAATTCTGAAATACTGCAACTGCTAATATAAAAAGCTACAAGGCTTAAAACATTAAATTGCACATAATACATATAAAATCTGCTGAGAAAGAGTTAATTATAATACATTTAATAAAATACAAAAACTAATAACATAATTAAACTGAATTCCAGAAATGAGAATAATTTTACAAACTACAGTTCATAACTCAACATAACAACAAAATAGAGTCTCATAATCTAAAAAACAATCTCAACAATATAACAAAAACAAACAACATAATAACAAAGTACAATCAAACAAAATCTCAGAAAAAATTCACCAATCATCATCATATTCTTCTTCTTCTACATCCAAATTCTGCAACTGATATGGAGTAACAATAGGGTGTATAGGAAACTGAACTGAATGATCACCCTTCGTGTATCTTACCAACGCATCAGCATAAGCAGATTCATATTGGAACTTCTACCGTATCAAATCATCAGTGTGAGCATTTCTGACAACCAAGTCTTGCAATCTATGATCCATTCTTAAGATATCTCCCTGTTGGATCATCATTTGGTCTAAAAGTTCTCGGTTTGTAGGGTCACTAGAAGTAGGGGTCCTCGAAGTAGAAGGAATATTTCTGGTCTTACTTCCAGATCTCCAATCAACATGAGATTCATATGTCTTTGTATTGGTAGGCCCAATAGGTTTTAGAGGCTTAAGTCTCTCTTCATCAGGTCTAAAATCAACTCCTGCTTATTCACAGAGTCATCATTGTTACAAACCTCCATCTTGCTGCATTTTACCTCAATCCCCTTTCCCCTTGATGCATCAATCAGGTCTAAAATCAACTACCCTATATGAGGTATGAACCAATGAAATCCCCATTTGAGTCCTCTATGTATTGGTCTTAGCCAAACCCTAGCCTAGGGCTAATGGGTTTAGGGGACCATCTACATGAGTCTCCCAAAGGATCAAGGGATCAAAGTCAACAATTTGAGTTTTAGGATTGTGAGTGGATATAAATGATAGTGAGTGTAAGTGAGTGAACTAGCTCTAGACCAACACCCAGGGTCAACCCTAAATCCAAATAGTCCTATTGGAACTCTCCTTGAGTTCCCCCAAAGTGGCCCCACCTACTTAGTGCTAGAGGTTAGGACCAATATGTGAAACTTCAAGTTGAGCAAAGAGGAGTTTAGTTTTCTAGGAATAATCAATAGGAGTCAATAGGAAAGTCCTAAAGTCATATGGCTAGACCCTAGGCTACTAAAGAGGGAAAACTAAACCTCAACCAAAAGTGAGGTCAACACTCATCCAATCATTTTTTGATTTTTTACGTCTCGAGGTACAAAAATATAATTTTTAAGCAACTTTATAATACAAATCATCACAAAAATTTGACATAGTACTCAAGCTTTGAATGTTAAGCATGGAATGATAAAAAAATAATGATGTTATTTACCACTAACAAAGATATTAGATCTTGTGTCTGAAAACAATAACCAATCTCCCATTATAACAATGAAAATGTATTGAATCATTTTCTTTCTGCTCAATCATAACTTCCCAATTCCAGGTGCACTCGAAAATACATTCAGGGTAATTCCAAGTGATGCAAATTAGAAAAATTCACATTGTCGGACAAGAAATCATCAGAGAAAAATCCTTCTAGCCACATTTTTATAGGTTATGAATAGCAAATGATAAGGACTACTAAATGGTTTTGGAATTTGAGTGAGATTTACAGAATGATTCAAATATCAAAGATATTTCAATTTTTGATAGTCTCAGACATCCTTTTGTTTTGATATAGAGAGTGCATAAACAACAAATGGATGCTTCTTAATGCTTTTAAAATTTCAGTAAGTATTTCAGCTAAAAGAGTTACAAAGTAAGCAAGCTTAACTAATGAAAATAAACAATGAATAGCAGGCCAACCTTGACAACGTTGGAACCAATGTAGTGTTATGGATGTAAAAATTAAGTCTAGGTGTTACATATGTAATTAAATAAAATTTATAACCCTCAATTAAGTGATACATAAGCACGAGATGATTAGAAAAAGTTAACAACTTTTCCTTTATGATTTAGATATTACACATACAAGCACTCATGAGTGATTAAATATACATTTATCTTATACTATCCATATTCAAATATATCCAGATATTACACATACAAGCACTCATGAGTGATTAAATATACATTTATCTAGATATGTAAATACATAAGAATATGCCTGGTATGTATGAAAATCCCATTAATTAAAATCTTCAGTAATACATTAAGACTAATATCACATGGCTTAGGGCGATTTTATAAATACTAATCAAGAGATTAACTAACTTGCCGAGCAAAGAAGGCTTCAGATCTACAAAGATTGTAAGATCTTTCATGATTTATCAAATTAAAATCGCATCAGTATTAAAGACCAATTAATAATAGGAGAAAGACTTGAAGAAGCAGGCTCTTGCTTCTTTTCATTTTTATTTAGAAATCTGTAATACTTTTGAAAAATTAACACCAAATAAAGCACAGTTCATGTAATCAAGATGAATATCTTGTAAACCCAATTATAATGGGGACTTCATTATTTTCAGCATCTTATACCAAGAGAAAATATTCTTAAGACTAGTAGAAAGCAGAACATCAAATGAGAGAAATCCCTTGAAAGACAAAAGATTAATGAGAGAAGAACCTACTTCCAAGTATTTACAGAAAGTGTAAGAAAGTTTAGAAGCAATACACAAAAATAATCTCTAGATCCCATTAATGAAAGAAGCTAATCTAGAAAGGAATTGCCAACCAACCGAACTTCTTCCTTAGTGTACGAATAAAAAAAAATCCAACCCCGAAACTCTCCTTGAACAACTTTCAGAGAGCGTAAGAAATCCTCAAGCCAAAAAAAACTCCTCAAATCGTCCAAAAAAATGCTAACCCTTAATCTTTCCCCGGGGGGTGGTATTTATTGGCGAAGATGAGAGAATGGCTCACCGACAGTGAGCATCGGGGCGGTGAGGAGAAACACCCCAAAATGAATGAAAAAGCCCCAAAGCCAAGAGTAGGAAGGTTACTAGATCCTTTTGGGCGGGAAAAACTTTTAGAGAAGGGTTATCGGCAAAGTAACCGACGGCGAAAGTCATTTAAGGCCAGCAAGGAAAGAGATAATTGGAGAACGGGAAGGAAAAACTTTGAGATTTGGTTAAGAGAAGAGAGGAGGAGGAAATGGTTCGGCTAGGGCAAGAAAACACAAGTAAAAAAAAAAATTGAGTTTTTATTTTCTCCCCTTTTATTTTTTTTATTAAATTTTCTAAATAAAAAAAATATTATTTTATCAAAATTTATCAATTTATGCACAACTTAACTCGATTCGAAACCCTATCAGTATATGTCCTTTCCAGCCAAAATCGACATTCTGGTTGCATTGGAGCGATCCGTTTTGTCATCTGAGGTCACCAGGACATGTTCATTTAAAATCGTGCCAATTTACTTTAATTCACGTGTGTTACGATAAAAGAAGTTATTTTGGTCCAATCGGAGCCGTTTAATGAGATATTATTGACCGGTCCTCACATAAGCAATAACCAAAGTTAAGTAAACTGCTCGCTGTAGAAATTTAAACGTCACACACTTCATGGGGTCCACCTAGCTTCAATATGTCGACTTTAATCAACTCATGTGCAAGTTAAGAATTAGAAACCGTCCATATGAAACTTTAAGGAGCAAAGAAATGGCTTGAATTTCTAAATATTGGAGGTCCCAGTCTAGTCCTCTAGGAGAGTCAAAAATAGAAAATTCCTAAGGCTTGATCCTAGGGTATCAAAAGAAAGGGATAGGAAGACCTCAAATTTGAGGTCAACAAATGAACCCCCAATAGGTGTGGTGTGTTGCACAAGCATGCCAAGCCTATTGGTGTTGAACAAAATGATAAACCCAATATTGCAAGAATGTCCAAGTAACCATACTTAGGATAAAACAAAGATAAAATCAAAGTGAAGTCAAATTTTTGCTGGGAATTAGCAAGTATATTTTCAACTGCTGTCGTGAATTTGAATTTTTAAATGATTTTGAAATATGTGTAGAGGAAAGAAAAAAATGGTTGTAACATCAAAGAATGTGTGGAGGAAGAATTGAGATTAAACTTATCCCAAAGGATGCATATATATGCTGAGAAAGGAGTAGGGCTAAGCCTATTCCAAAGAGTCTATATATATGGAAGGAATCAGAATCCTTGCACCGATCCTAAAATATCATGAATGTGGAGAAATATATGAATAGGTTGTGGAAATATTTGAAAGGAATTAGAATCCTTGCTACGATCCTAAATATTGTGAGTGTGGAGAAATATATGAATAGGATGTGGAAATATGTGAAAGGAATCATAATCTCTGCACCTATCCCAAAATATCGTGAATGTGGAGAAATATATAAATAAAATGTGGAAACATGTGAAAGGAATCAGAATCCCTCCACCGATCCTAAAATATCGTGAATGCGGACAAATATATGAATAGAATGTAGAAATATATGAAAGGAATCAGAATCCCTGCACCGATCCTAATATATCGTGAATGCGGAAAAATATATGAATAGAATGTGGAAATATGTTAAAGGAATCAGAATCCCTGCACTGATCCCAAAACATCATGAATGTGGAGAAATATATGAATAAAATGTGGAAAAATATAAAAGGATTCAGAATCCCTGCACCGATTCTAAAATATCGTGAATGTGGAGAAATATATGAGTAGAATGTGAAAATATGTGAAAAAATTTGGAATCCTTGCATCGATCCTAAAATATCGTGAATGTGGAGAAATGTATGAATAGGATGTGGAAATATGTGAAAGGAATTGGAATCCCTGCACCGATCCTAAAATATCATGAATGTAAGAATTTGTTTCAGAAATGTGAAATATCGTGTAAGATTGTGTGAGGATGTAATATTTGTATGAATTTGTGAAGATGTGAAGAATTATGTGCAATCATGTAAGAATTGTGTATAAATGAAGTATAAAACTTGTGGAATCTGAAAGTTTATGGAAATGTAAAATATGTAAAGTTTTGCAGAATTGTGAAAGAAAAGACAAAATCTACAGAAGTGCAGAAACAATCAAATTGTGGTGAGAAAAAAAAGTTTTAAATTATTTTTTGAATTTTCATGATTTGGAAGAGTATTTGTTTTTTAATGTTAATTAATTTATATATATATATATTGAGTGTTATTCATTACATATTTTTTTTTTACATATCGTTCATGTTGTTAGCCTTTCTCAGAATTGAGACAAGTCAAATTCATTTGTTTTCTCAATAAATTGCCCAAATTTGCATTCACAACTGCGTAAAGAAATTTCAACATATTTTCTTTAAACTATCATATCAGGAATGTAATCTGGTACTGGATACAATATTGCCTGATTCTATTTAAGAGGGCATGATCAAAACATCTTTTTGAATCATATGAAAATGATCCATATATCTGAATGCTCTTCCATACATCAACACTAAATACATATGATTGAATTTAATCTGCATATCATCTAACTGGCGATCCATTGTCGGTATCCATGTCAAAATAGTAAGTTTTATAAAGACTAACCTCATTTTCTAACATATTATAAAAAAAAAATAGAAGCAACTTCTCCTAAATATATATTGAGGTGTGTTGTCTTTAAACTACTTATAGCTCGAAAGGTTGCAAATACTCTATCTTAGGATCCGGCCTAAAGCGGAATGGCACCTTCTCTTCATTCATCCTCTTGAGGGTTATAGAATTTCTTGGATATAGTACTCCAGGGATGCAGTGTTTAGCTACATCAGCGCCATTCCCTTTTAGAACTAAAATCGAGCCTACAGGTAAAGGGATCTCCACAAAACCTTGAAATTCTCCATCACCAACAATCTGAATTTCTGTTCTGAACATAATATTACACTTGTTGATGAATGAGACCGTGCAGACTGGTCTCACAAAATCATGACGATCAACATGTGGAGGAATGCAGTCACCAGCCTCGTAGATGTTAATTATGCAGCTATTAGGAATACAATCTGCTGGTAAGATATGCCAGGTCACCAATAGTTTGATTATCTTCTTTATGAATGATGGTAAATGGAAAACTTTGTCATGGCAAATTATTCTAGGCAAATTTCCTTCCTTGTCCTGAGCAAAATTGTAACAGCAGCCATACTGTATTGTAACCCTTCCCTTACCTCGTTTCTACTTCTTGGGCTTGAAATATGTTCTTCTTTTTAACCGACCAGCATGCCTCATGTCTCTTTCTAGAAAGATACACTCTACAATGTCATCCTGCTCACTGTCAGTGAATACATTGGTGTGCAATTTTAATCCTTCAAGTATTTTAAGATACTTTCCTTAAAGCCTCTGAAAAAAGCTCGAAATTCTATTTCTAACTTTCTCATATTTTTCAAGCTCATGTTTCAGAATAATTTGTAAAGGACGTGTTCTATTTACAAATTGAGGAATGTAAGGCTCAACCTCCATAGATATTTCTTAAGTCCTTTCTTTCTTAGAAATCACCTTTTCTTCAGCCTTTACGGGCTGAGATAGCACATCAACTGGCCGATTAGAAGCTTTCTCTTTTAATTTGATTTCCATTTTTGCAATAACATCTTCATTTTCCCCTTATTCTTTTAACTGCTCCATCATCTTATGGATGCGGCGATTTCGATTTCTTTTTTGTGTGCGAGTGAGTGTTGCTTTACCTTCTGGCTGATCGTCGGTAAGGGTAGCACCAACAAGCTCGTCCTTTGAAGTCATTACCATCAACCTCATCCAATTAATTGCAGCATTACTTAATTCCGCTTCATCAATTTTTTCTAACTTTATTTTCTTCTCAACAGTGAATTGAAACTTACTCTTGAATTTTAATATAGGCTTTTGCTCGCAAAATTCTTCTTTATTGACTACGATTAAGGCTGAACTTTAGTAATCTAGCTCTATTTGGTCAAAGTTGAGATCAAATTCAATCACTGCCCCTTCTTCAAACTTTTATTTGTTAAGGGAAACCCCATGCCATTCTTGAATGTAAAGATCAGCCTTCCTCCTGACATTTTCCTGTACCAAAATAAGAAAACAATCAGTATATCAGACTGGGCTTAAGAAAGAACAATACGAATTCATTATATATATATATATATATATATATATATTTTTGTCCTCTCTTATTTTTGTGGTCT
>NW_018165654.1:260965-261422 GCF_001263595.1 Phalaenopsis equestris | reverse complement strand
CCACCTCAGCTTAAATTGAGCTGAGGACCCCTCTGCTTGACACCTAAGCAGTGGGGCTAAGCTCTCAATTGGCCAGCTAAGCTCCCCATTGGCCAATTTCTATAAAATCTACCCCTCACGGCCATGGAGGGGTGTGGTAAAAAATTTTCACCAAGGGCCTTCCAAACCTCTCTGAGAGCTTCTCTAAGAGTCCCTAAGTTCAGTCCATTTCATTTCCCCCTCTCAATTCCACTATAGAGAGCCAATTTTGAGCTCAAATCCTTGCCCGAAACCAGGACAAAACCCAATCTCAACCTACACAGCACAAAACCTCAAATTAATTGGCTCTACACCTTCACAAGAGTGAAAGAAGCCAAAGCCCCATCAAATCCCCCTTCCACAGAGCCTCTACCATAGCTCTCAACCAACACCCAAAATCGGCTTTGGTCAAAATCATATATAGGCCTTACACCAGAGC
>NW_018165654.1:228725-258166 GCF_001263595.1 Phalaenopsis equestris | reverse complement strand
TCAATATAATCAAACTTTTTTAAAACACCACAAGTCCAATTAGGATGAAAAATGGCTAAGTGTTCTCAATAACACTAATTTGCCCTCTAGAAGGTCTTCACCCACATAATTTTCAAATTAAAAAGACAAATGACATTTACCGTATTCTTAGGGATAATCAAGACATCAATATTCACTGAGCATCAGGATATTCAGGACGATTCCTGAATATTATCCTTAAAATTTAAGGACCCCCAAAATGCAACATAGAGTTAGGAAGGTTTCCAAAACTTTACTTTTCCAGCTCTATATACACAAATGCTCTGACATGCATTTTGAGTTGCAGGTGGTGGAACAAGAAGACTCGCCGCCACCACCATCATCATTATATATATATAGTAGAGGAGAGGACCCAGTAGACCACTTCTATAGCTCCACACTCCAGCCAGCTCCAGCAAATCTTCATCTCTCCATAAACTCTAGTAGAACTCCTTCTCCAGCCGCCACCACCATCATCATTATATATATATAGTAGAGGAGAGGACCCAGTAGACCACTTCTATAGCTCCACACTCCAGCCAGCTCCAGCAAATCTTCATCTCTCCATAAACTCTAGTAGAACTCCTTCTCCAGCCGCCACCACCATCATCATTATATATATATAGTAGAGGAGAGGACCCAGTAGACCACTTCTATAGCTCCACACTCCAGCCAGCTCCAGCAAATCTTCATCTCTCCATAAACTCTAGTAGAACTCCTTCTCCAGCCGCCACCACCATCATCATTATATATATATAGTAGAGGAGAGGACCCAGTAGACCACTTCTATAGCTCCACACTCCAGCCAGCTCCAGCAAATCTTCATCTCTCCATAAACTCTAGTAGAACTCCTTCTCCAGCCGCCACCACCATCATCATTATATATATATAGTAGAGGAGAGGACCCAGTAGACCACTTCTATAGCTCCACACTCCAGCCAGCTCCAGCAAATCTTCATCTCTCCATAAACTCTAGTAGAACTCCTTCTCCAGCCGCCACCACCATCATCATTATATATATATAGTAGAGGAGAGGACCCAGTAGACCACTTCTATAGCTCCACACTCCAGCCAGCTCCAGCAAATCTTCATCTCTCCATAAACTCTAGTAGAACTCCTTCTCCAGCCGCCACCACCATCATCATTATATATATATAGTAGAGGAGAGGACCCAGTAGACCACTTCTATAGCTCCACACTCCAGCCAGCTCCAGCAAATCTTCATCTCTCCATAAACTCTAGTAGAACTCCTTCTCCAGCCGCCACCACCATCATCATTATATATATATAGTAGAGGAGAGGACCCAGTAGACCACTTCTATAGCTCCACACTCCAGCCAGCTCCAGCAAATCTTCATCTCTCCATAAACTCTAGTAGAACTCCTTCTCCAGCCGCCACCACCATCATCATTATATATATATAGTAGAGGAGAGGACCCAGTAGACCACTTCTATAGCTCCACACTCCAGCCAGCTCCAGCAAATCTTCATCTCTCCATAAACTCTAGTAGAACTCCTTCTCCAGCCGCCACCACCATCATCATTATATATATATAGTAGAGGAGAGGACCCAGTAGACCACTTCTATAGCTCCACACTCCAGCCAGCTCCAGCAAATCTTCATCTCTCCATAAACTCTAGTAGAACTCCTTCTCCAGCCGCCACCACCATCATCATTATATATATATAGTAGAGGAGAGGACCCAGTAGACCACTTCTATAGCTCCACACTCCAGCCAGCTCCAGCAAATCTTCATCTCTCCATAAACTCTAGTAGAACTCCTTCTCCAGCCGCCACCACCATCATCATTATATATATATAGTAGAGGAGAGGACCCAGTAGACCACTTCTATAGCTCCACACTCCAGCCAGCTCCAGCAAATCTTCATCTCTCCATAAACTCTAGTAGAACTCCTTCTCCAGCCGCCACCACCATCATCATTATATATATATAGTAGAGGAGAGGACCCAGTAGACCACTTCTATAGCTCCACACTCCAGCCAGCTCCAGCAAATCTTCATCTCGCCACAAACTCTAGAAGAGCTCCTTCTCCAGCCACCACCACCATCATCATTATATGTATATATATATATGGCGGCTGGACCAAGTTTTGCTCTGCTAGGGTTTGGGCACTGATGGCTTTCTCTGGCGGTGCAAGGGAGTTTGGTGGAGGTACTATTATATTCTTCATAGAGTTTTACTGGATTAAAGTGTTTCTTGGGTGTTTCTTTTTGTTTGGGGCTTTCCCAGGAAAAAAAATACTTTTGAATTTTTGCTACTTTTACTCTACCAGCTTGAGAGCTTGTTGAACAGATTACTGTTCCATTGCTTTCCTTGTCTGGTGGACTGATTTTTTCAACTTGGGCTGGACCTTCTGCTTGGACTGTTATTGATCTTTTGCTTTTCTAGCAGTTTTTTGCTGTGCTCCTGATTTTCTATCCTTTTTCTGGATTTTTAATTTTCTGCTTATGTTTTGGTTTTTCCTTATCAATGGCTTATCCCATTGATGTTGAAATCAATGCCCAATGGACAAAGGCCACTTTTACTGATGTTGTTGGGAGTGGGGTTGAGGTTCCTAAAACTTTTGAGCATTTGGTTTTTCCTCAGAATCTACATGATGCTACTGCAAGGAGGGGAGTTTGCCCTTTTATTAATCCTTTAGGAATGAAGGAAGGGGAACTTGCCAATCTTTTCTCTACACAAGAGATTAATGATCTAAATGCATCTGTAAAGTTTACTCTAAATGGAAAATTCCAATATGGGCACCCTAAGATGGATTTTGTAAGGAGATATGTTGATGAGTTAAGGCTTAATGGCTCATGGAGGTTGGGATTATTAGATGGCAGGCATCTATTAATTACTCTCTTCACTGAGGAAGATTATGCTAGAGTTTTTGCTAAATAAACCTTGGTTATTAATGGAATCCATATAAAATTGATGAAGTGGACACTTGGTTTTGACCCTGCTTGGGAACCTCCAGTTGTTCCTATTTTGTTCAAATTCCCTAACCTTCCAATACAAATTTATCACCAAAATGTACTCTTTAGCATCAGTAGAGTACTTGGTTTCCCTTTGAAAATTGATGCTCCAACTTATAATATGGTAAGGCCTACTGGCACTAGAGTTCTTATTGAAAGGGACATAACACTACCAGATATTGAGAGGGTATGGATTAGAACTGAAGAAGAAGGTTTCTGGCAAAGGATAGTGGTGGAACAAAAACCTATCTATTTTCACAATTGTAAAATGTTTGGCCACAACTTGGAGAAGTTTTATAGACTTCATCCTCCATCTAAAAAAAAGATTTTAGTGGAGAAGAGTATTGCTGATAAAAATTTAGAGGCCGCAGAACAGGTAGAGCCAAGAAGGGCTGAAGCCGTAGTTGTAGAAGCTAATACTACTTTAATTGTGACTGACCAGCATATTATTGAGCAGAGGGAAATTACTGTTATTTACACTGACAGTAGACTGATGGAAACTACTATACCAGATGATAGTTTATTGAATATTAATCCTATTAGGATTGATGAGCCTACACTCAACATTTTTATAGATGTTTTAACTGATGATTGGCAGGTTTAGAGAAGAAATAAGAAAAATAAAGGCAAATTAGATGTGAAACAGCCTTTGGATGGGCCCTCCAATGCCCAAACTAGGACTAGGGGGAACGGGAGGACCTTTTCTCAATGAGTAAGTTCTTGTCTTTGAATATCAAGGGTATTTCTCACCCCTCCTCTCTCAAGAGATTAATACATCTTGTTAAATTTCATTAAATTTGGTGTTTTGCTATTTTGGAACCCATGGTCACTAAGCATTCCCATAAAATTCTAAAAACAAATTCCAAAATTCACTCATTTTGCTAATAGTAATAATAAGATTTGGCTCTTTACTAGAGCTGAACTTAAGTTAACTGTTCTGCAAAATCAATCTCAATTAATTCATATTCAATTTTCTATTGGTGCTCATGTTGGATATGCAACTTTTACCTATGCTAGCAGCATTGCTCATCATCAGACTACTCTTTGGTCTGACCTTATACAAATTGGGCAATCTATTAACTCTTTTTGGATTCTAAGGGGAGACTTTAATTGTGTTTCATCTCCTAGGGAAAAAAGAGGTGGAAGACCACCTTTATTATCTGTCATTAAAAGATTCAATGATTTTCTAGCTGATGCTTCTTTATTTGATTTGGGTTATCAAGGCCCTGAGTTCACTTGGAGAAGAGGCTCCATGTGGGAAAGGTTGGATAGAATGTTAGGGAATTCTAGATGGCTTCAGACATTCCCTTTTACTATTATTTCTCACCTTACCATGTCTGACTCAGATCGTAGTCCTCTTCCTTGCTATATTCAAAATGCAGAAAGTCCTAAAAGATCTCATTTCATATTTCAAAACATGTGAACTCTTCATCCTAATTTTATTGAAAAAATTGCTAAGGTATGGAGGCCTACTGGTGGTGTAAATCCCTAGCTCAATCTTTGGCAACTTCAAAAGAAAGTGACAGCTCATTTACAATAGTGGAATTGGAATACTTTTGAAAATGTATATGAAAATTTGATTACTGCTTAGAATAAAGTTATGAATATGGAAGTTGAGTTTCAAAGGGGAGTTTGCTTTGAGTTTGACCTGCACAAAGCTAATGAGGAGCTTCTGATGCAAATTAATTATTGTGAACATTTTCTAAAACAGAAGACTGCAGTTACCAAATTCACTGAGGGAGGTAGAAATTATAGCTTTTATCATGCTTGTATTAACTTCAGAAGAAAGACAAATATGATTTTATCTATTACTGATTCTACTGGCCATTGTTTATTTGATGCAGATGC
The DNA here is from genome assembly GCF_001263595.1 of Phalaenopsis equestris. NCBI lineage: Eukaryota > Viridiplantae > Streptophyta > Magnoliopsida > Asparagales > Orchidaceae > Phalaenopsis > Phalaenopsis equestris. Next base: position 253,320 of record NW_018165654.1, on the reverse strand, counting down.
TATTGCTCAAAATGCTGTCAGTCACTTTCAAGACCTGTTCAATGACTAGACAACTTCTAGAACACAAATTAATATTGAGCTTTTATTTGATTGCCAAGATAATGTCAGTAGATTGGATTTGAGTCACATTCCTTTGGACAGTGAAATTAAAGCTACATTAGACTCTATTGATGGAAAGAAGGTAGCTGGACCTGATGGCTTTACTGTTAATTTCTATAAGGCTGCTTGGCCAATCATTTGTGGTGAGTTTATAACTGCAGTGCAAAACTTCTTTCAGGGGATAGATCCTCCCAGTTACTTCACTTCTTCCACTATAGCTTTGATTCTAAAGAATTCTAGCAGGAAAGGCTGGGGTGATTTTAGACCTATCAGCCTAACCAATGTTCTATCTAAAGTAATCAGTATCTAAAGTATATCTAAAGTAATCAGCAAGATCATTATTAATAGGCTCCAACCACACCTTCAACAACTTATCAACATTAATCAGGTAGCTTTTATCAAAGGAAGGAATATCACTAAGAACATTTTGCTGGCTCAGGAGCTCTTGTTGGATTTAGACAAAAAATGTAGAGGCAACAATATCATTTTCAAATTGGACATAAAAAAGGCATATGATACCATTAACTGGATTTTATTTTAGATACTTTGACTGCTAGAGGTTTCTCTGGGGATTTCACCAACCTTATTAGTAGATGGCTAAAATGAAATAATCAATATATTCTAATTAATGGGCAGAGCCATGTCTTCTTCACTGCTTTAAGGGGAATCAAAAAAGGAGACCCATTGTCTCCTACAATATTTATTTTGGCAATGGATTATCTTTCAAGACTTCTGAATCAAATGTTTCTTTCCTCTCATTATTTGAATTATCAGCACAAATATAATAATGGTGTGAGTCACTTGTCATATGTAGATGATGCTATAATTTTCTCAAAGGCCACTAAGATTGCTGTTAAGACCTTGTATAAAGGACTCAAACATTTCCAACAGACTTCAGGTATGAGCCTAAACAAACAGAAATGTCAATTTTTTTTCAGCTCACATACTCTTCCACAGTTTAAGCATTGAATTTCCCAATACATTGGCCTTAGCCTGGCCTCTTTACCCATCAACTATCATGGAGTTCAGCTAATTAAAGGTAGAACCAAGCAAACTCAGTTTAATGTTGTCATTGACCAAATTAAAAACCAGCGGCAATGTGGGACCAACGCGTTCCTTTCGAGGAAGAATCACTCTCCTCAAAAGCATCTTAACTGCAATTCCCTCTTATGCCCTTCAAATGTTTACAATGCAGAAAGGGACTCAAGTTCTGTTGGGTAGAATTTTTAACAAATTCTTGTGGATTGGTCAGAAGCAACAATTCCATTAGCTATCTTGGCAAAAACTTTGCAAGCCTCTTCATGCTAGTGGCCTGGGTTTTAAACACTTCCAACAACTGAGCTTTATAAATCTTTGTAAACTTTGGATTAAGTTTAGGGCCCAAGACAGCCTTTGGGCACTATTTATGAAGGGGAAGTACTGCAGGTCCTTTCATCCTAACCTGGCTAGCAAAAAACTTGGGGATTCAAAAAACTTGGGGAAAAAACTTGGGGATTCTAGGCTATGGACTAAATTGTTGGAGGTCAGAGCTCATGCTGAATATTTATTTATCTGGGAGCTTGGAGAAGGAAAAATCAATTTCTAGTTAGATAAATGGACGTGGAATGGGGAGAAACTTGATTCTTTCAGCTCCAACCCCAATTTTTAGACAAAGGTGAAGGAGTTTTGGTCTGATAGTCAATGAAATTACAGTATGTTGAATACCATTTTAAATAAAGATCAGATGCATTGGGTAAAGAATACCCCTTTTAACCCTGAGAAAAAGATAAAATCATAATTGAACAAGCTCCCTCACAGAAACTTTCTGCCTACATCTTTCAAAAATTCTATCAATGGCAACCTATATTGTGGGGGAACATTATTTGGGGTAGGTGGTTAACACCTTCTATGTAATTTTTCTACTGGAGGTTATGGCAGTATTTTCTACCTATTGATGATATCTTAAAACTGAAAGGGCTAAGGGGGCCATCCTGTTGCTATCTGTGAAAGGCAGAAGAAGAAAGCTTGGACCATTTATTTTTCTCATGTGATTTTTCTCAAAAATTTTGGTCTGAGTTGCTGAACCAGCTCAATATTGATACTATGAAAGTCAGCTGGGATAAATTTCTGAGATTTTGGGAGGACTGGCAAGAAGTTAATCTGATAGTCATTCCTTGTATTGCTGCCTGGTTCATCTGGATGTGCAGTAATCAAGCCAAGTTTGATAACACTAAACTTATGGTTAAGTATGTTGTGTTTAATTATACTTCTATATGCAGAAAATTGTTAAATACCAAAATTTTCCTAATGTCTTGATCAATTTGGTGCCTAATATGAATATCAAGCCAACCTGTAAGCCTACTTTGGTCTTCTGAACCCCCCTCCTGCTGGTTGGCTCAAGGTCAATACTGATGGGAGTTTCACTAAGGAGTCTTCTGGTGTTGGGGGAGTTTTTAGAAACTCCCAACGGCATTGTATCCTATACTTTTCATCCCCATCATGGGCTAAGTATGCCCTGAAAACTGAGAGTATAGCAATTTTTTGGGCCATAAAGCTTGCTTATCATTGTAACATCAAAAAGTTAATTGTGGAATCTGACTCTAACACTTGTATAAGGATACTTCATCAAGAAGAAGCTCCCCCTTGGCATACTCTCAGGTGGCTGAACAAGATTAAGGTCCTTTTGAACAATGGTGAGGTGAAATTTCAATAGATTCTTAGAGAAGGTAATAGCCCAGCTCACTGTTTGGCATGCATGAGAAGGAATACTATATATATATATATATGTATGTATGTATGTATATATGATGGCGACTCATGGTGATGATTTACCTATGCCTTACCTTCATTCTATGTAATGGCTTATATATATGTATATATATATATATATATATACTTGTGAAGCTACTGAGATATATATATATACCTCCATACCTTTGTTTTGTGTAGCTACTATATATATGTGTTCATATATATATAGAGCAAGTAGGAACTTTCTTTTTTCCTTTACTTTTGGGAGGGATTAGTTTCCCCAATTTTGTAACTCCTTTTATCTATTAACATGTAAGGAGCCATAAGTTCCTCTTTCGTGGATATATATATATATATATATATATATTAGGTTCATTTTAAAGATTTGAACTGTTATGAAAGAAGAAAGAAAAAAGAAGAAAGAATGTTGTGTCATACATTGAATTATATATATAGAATTTATTGTAAAATTAGTTTCTTATATTCAAGTATTTTTATTACAAATTTAAGTTCTGACATAGTTATAACTAGAACATCGGTGCTTCTAAGAACAAGACTCTATTTCTAAAGTTTTCTCTTTCAAAACATCTAGACGCGTAGTAATTTTTCAGATATCGTCCATTGATAGGAAGTATAGACTGTTCTCTTTGACAATCTATTAATTAGTAAGCACCTCCAAAATAAAATTTTTCAACCACAAACAGTCCTTCCCAGGTTGGTTCAAATTTACCCCCTATTTTGCGATGTGCAAGAATAGATCTTCTAAGGACAAGAACCAAGTCACCAATTTTGAAAGTCCTGGGACGGTCCAGTTTGTCATGTGCTTGAATCATCCTAACTTGGTAAAATTCCAAATTTTGTTACGCTATCAGTCATTTTCCTTCCAAGCTTTCTAATTCTTCTAGTCGTAATCTGACATTCTCTTCAGTGGTAATTTTGTTGAGACGACAACTCTGAGAGATGGAAGTTGAACTTCTATAGGTAACATAACCTTGGACCCATACACAAGAGTGTAAGGTGTAGATTGAGTTGAAGTTCTAAACGTAATTCTATAGACCCATAAGGCTTCTAATAACTACTCGTGCCAATTCGTTTTGTTTTCATACAAGGTTTTCTTTAGAATTTGGACGAGAGTCTTATTAAAGCCTCAACCAATCCGTTAGCCTTTGGGTAATAATTTGTAGAATAACGCCAATCTATTCCGTGTCTTCTGATGAAGTTATTGATTTTTGTACTTTTGAACGTAGACCCATTATCTAACATAATTCTTTGTGGTACCCCAAAACGGTATATGACTTGATTTTTAAAAAAACTGTTATAAATGGTTTGTTTTTACTTCTCTCAACGGTATTGGCTCTGCCCACTTTTAAAAATAATCGGTAACGGCTAGAATGAACTGATGTCCCTTTGAAGATGGAGGGTCTACAGGACCCACCACATCTATGCTCCAACATTCAAATGGCCATGACGCTACTGTTGGGTGTAGCACATTTGAGGGGTGATGTAAGACCACTCCATGCACCTGACATTGGTGACAACTTTTGGTGATTTTCATACAGTCAGTCATCATCGCAGGCTAGTAATACCCCAGTCTTTTAATTTTCATTTTCCTTTTTGGACCTGAATGATGAGCACCAAAAAGTCCTAAATGTACCTCCTTGAGCTTCTGAATTGTTCAGGCATCTCAACCACATTTGATCGAAAGATCTTTGGTAAAGGACATTATTTATTAAAGCATACGACAATGCTCTTTTCTTTATCTAATACACCACTGACTTATTATCTGGAAACTTTCCTGTCTGTAAATATTCTATAAAAGGTTGACGTCAATCTTCTGCAATTTTGGTTGTTGCCATTACTGTTTCTTCTTTACCCAATTTATCCAAAGCATCCATATCAATTTGAGATATAACTTGAAGTCCTTGAACGATTATCTCAATGAAATTTTCTTGTGGACATGTAAATTCCATGGCGAGTCTAGCTAAAGCACCCACCAAAGTATTCTCTCCCCTTGAGATTCTGTATATTGTCACATTTGAAATTTGTTCTTATAACTTCGTTGTATAATGATGATATTGTTCCAATTTAGGTTTCAAAACTCTATATTGTCCAACAACCTGTTGAATAATCAACTGTGAATCTCCGTAGATATTAATGTCAGTTATACCCATTGATATTGCTAATTGTAACCCTGTTATCAGCGCTTCATATTCTGCCTGATATTTGTACACGGTTCTATTAAATGGTAAGAATACCTTAACATTCCTTGTTTTGGTGTAATGAAGATTACTCCAATTCCTGCATTACTAGGTATATTATTTGTAGTTCTTTATTTCTTTGTGCTGAAGAAGCCCCATTAAAATATAGTTCCCAATGTTGAGTCTTGGAATTTTCCATATTCATTATTTGTTCATCTGGTAAATCATCATTGAGAAAGGAATCAACTGGTAATGGGTGCGTGCAAGGAAATCTGCTAAAATCTGCCCTTTCACAGCTCGTAGTGGAACAAAATTTATATCAAATTGCAATAATACCATGGACCACCTCGCTAAACTACTGGAAAGCATCGGTCGGGTCATTAAATATTGCAATGGATTAAACTTTGAAATAAGGTGACTTTGTGAGAAAGCAAGGCGACTTTGTGAGAATGCATGTAATGTCAAAATTTATGAACTGCGAAGATTAAAGCCAAACAATGTTTCTCAATCGGAGGATACTTTACTTCCGCTGGTATTAAACGATGACTTAAACAATAAAGAGTGTTTTCTTTACCCTCATCATTAACTTGGGCTAGCAGGGCTCTGAGGGAGTCGTCTAAAGCTGTTGTATAAAGTATTAAAGGTCTACCTGAAATGGGCACTGCCAAAACAGGAGGTGTCGTTAGGTATTGTTTAATGCTCTCTAAAGCACATTGACATTTATCACCTCAGGTAAACTTTGTGTCTTTCTTAGTCAACGCAGAAAAAGGTTGACACCTACCTGATAAGTTAGAGATAAAGAGTCTTAGATACGTAATCCTCCCTTGAAAGGATCGTAATTGCATTAAATTTTTAAGGGGTGGCATCTCCAAGATCGCCTTAATTTTCGCTGGATCAATTTCAATCCCGTTGTGGCGAACAAAAAACCCTAAAAATTCCCAAAAGTCACACCGAATGTGCACTTTAGGGGATTCATTTTAAGGTTAAATTGTCATAACCGCTCTAAAAAAATTCTCAAATCGTACAAAATATCTTCATTCTATTTGGTTTTGATGACCAAATCATCCACATAACATTCCACTTGATTATGAATGAGGTCATAAAAAATTCTTATCATTGCTCGTTGATATGTTGCACCAGCATTCTTCAATCCGAAAGTCATTACTGTATAACAATAAAATCCAATTAGTGTTCTAAAAGATGTGAATTTTTTATCTTTTGGAGCCATTTTTAGCTGATTATACCAGGATGATCCATCCATAAAGGAGAAAATTTCATGGGATGATGCAATATCCACCATTAATTCTGGAATTGGAAGAGGAAACTCATGGAATTGGAAGAGGAATTCTGGAATTGGAAGAGGAAACTCATCTTTTGGGCATGTTTTATTCAAATCTCTAAATTCCACGCAGATCCGGATTTGCCCATTTTTCTTCTTAACTGGTATTATACTAGCCATCATGCGGGGTGTTGTTCTTCCTGTATGAATTTAGTGTCTATCAATTTCTTGACTTCATTTATAACTTGTTGTTCAATATCAAGACACATTCTTCTTGGAGCTTGCTTAACTGGAATTGTAGTAGGATTTAGGCTCAACTTATGTAGTGCAACTTATGGTGCCAATCAAGGAATTTCCTCGTAACTTCAAGTGAAATAGTATTGAAATTCTGTCAACAGCTTAATCATATTCATAAACTCTTCTTCATCAAGCAGAGAGCTAATGAAAATTGGCCTCGGTTCCTTTTCGGTACCCAGGTTAATTTCTTGTAACTCATCCACTGTTAATTTGATTTCCTCTTAGAATCCTTATGGGGCATACTCAATTGTATAATCTTTATAATTGTCCAAAACTTCTAAACAATCTTTATCATGTTCACCAGTAACAACTAGGCAAAATTCCATATCATCAACAGGTCCTACTGTGCCGAACCAAAGACCTTGTTTAGACTTGAATGTTTGATTATTATCACTTCAAAGTTTTTCAAAATTCTGTGATTGATCTTTTAACCATTTCTTAGGCACCATACCACACTGAGCAAGATTTTTAACACAAGGCAAGTACCAATCAATAAGTAATTCCATTAATTCAGAAGAAAGATCATCTTCTAGTTTTACATTGATTTCAGAACTAGAGGATGATGAGCCACAATGAAACCTAATTGTTTTCATACCTGCATTATGTACTTCTTTGACCATCTGACCCTCAATTTTATGAGTAGAGATTAGGGTGAGGGCCACAGTTTGTACATAACGATTAATTCGATGATACATTGAGCTATACTCACATTTTTCTTCATCTTCTAGATCTATTTGGAACCGAAGTTTCTTCTGGTTGGTCATCATTGCATCTTTCTTGACTTTCTCATCTTCAGAACTATCCTCCAAACCAATGTTGATAATTGAATTCTTTTGTTCAACAATCCTATTGTTCCTTCCATGACTTCATCCCCGGCCTCGACCTCGGATACGAGTTCTACAGAAATTCTCACCCTCTTGTTGTAAAGGAGTGATAAAAGATCGTTGAATCAATTCTGAGTGGTCTTGTCCTTATGTACCTTTTAGATCTCTTACTTTACTTGTAGCAATAACTTGAGATAGAACAGTCTTTTTGGATTAAGCATAGTAAACAGCGCCTTCATGAATACTCACTTCATGATTAAAAATGGCTGTAGATCTCCTTTTATGGAATATTCTTGTCCTTCATGATTGTACTTTATGCATTGATGTGGAGATGAGAGAACTAATCTGTTCTCATGTATCCAGGGTTGGCCCAAGGCAACATTGAATGAAGTTTCAGAGTTGATGATATGGAATTTTGCAGTTGTTACTAATTCTCCAATTTTCATCACCAACGTAATTGATCTAAGAGCTCTTTCTCCTTTCTGGTTAAAGCCTCTTAGCATCATCTTATCGGTGGTGCAGTTATTTATCTTGCATCTATGTCCAAGTAGGCTAATGTTCATAAACTTATTATATAAATGGACGCTCCTGGATCCACTAATATTATGGAAAGCATGGAATTGCCAATATTGACAGAAAATGTACAGTGGATGGTTATGATCAGTAGTGCCAAGCAATAAATCAACATCAGTAAAAGTTATCTTTATCTATTCTTTCAATGAACAAACCTCATCTAGTGAGCTACCAATGAGCTGAGCTAAACAGATATCTGGATCAAGTAGAGCCCTTACCAAAGCTTCCCTCATTTCCTTAGACTGGATCAGGGCATCAAATATGCTCAACTTGGCGGGTAACTTCCTCAGATGGGCTAGTACATTATAATCATCCTTAATACTTGGTTCCTCATTTTCTTTCTGAACAGGAACTTCATTGATTGGTGGAACTGGATCATCCTGCACAACTGCTTCTTTTATCGTATCCTTTGGACCCATTCTTAGAGGCAATACTTTTCTGCTTCTCAAATTTATTTCAATTATCTCTTCTAAATCCTGAGTTAACTCCAACACTGCCTCCATGTGAGCTAGAGTAACTAATTCTTCCAAGGTTTCTTCTGAATCTGAAGATTCTAATTCTATTGCAATCGGGGATCCGTGAAATTCAAAGATGGGTGCATCAATTTTTGAATCATAATTATTATCGTCAATATCCTTCCCGAGATCATCATTATATGTATCAAAATTTTATACGATTTGAGAATCATTATGAGGATTGAGATTATTATCGGGATTAGATTGGTTATCGTTATCATCAATCTATCATCAATCACATCATTAATAGAGACAACCTAAATGTATCTAAAATTGAATTTCATAGTATTATGCGCCTCTTGAGGAGTGAATAAGAAATCATGAGAGATTTCTCTCCCAAATCCATGGAAACTAATCTTGGACAATCAAATCTCATTTCAAGCTTCAGATTTTTTTATGAATTCTTCAATTTTCTTTTAATCTTCTTCTACTGTAATTGGTAATGCTGGTTCAACGGGTTCTGGATTCTAAATTGTAGCTTGTACTGAAGCATTCTGAATCTGGTTTAGTATTTTTTGAAAGATTTTGTCCAAATTGTATTCCATCCATCAACAACTACGTAAGGATCGATCGAAACAATAGGTTGAACCAAAACGGTATTGATTGAACCTTCTCCAGGTTCTCTCATATACTCTTTCGGGAGTCCCTTTCTTGAGATTGTTTTACAGCCAATTCTTAAAAGAAAAGTAGTTTTCCAAAGTATGTCCAATCATTCTATGATATGAACAATACAATGAGTTATTCTTCTTATCAACTTCATCGGGCTTCTTAGGTTCATGAAATTTGAATTCTGGCTTCTTAATCAAATTACAAAATATTTTTCCAATTGCCTCATCTTTAAAAGGTAATACTTTGTTTAAACGTTCTGCTATGGTCAGGACTGGTCTGTTATTTTTCTGGTAAGACCTTTGCTTAAATGACTGTGGGCGGTATTGTTGAGGAGGTTGATGGCTTTATTATGATTGTTCATCCTTTATTTCTAGTGGTTGTTTACCCTTGTCAATAATTGCAATAGTTCTAGACTTTTCTCTAAGATTTTTGCGGGTCTCTGTTTTTCAAACTTCTCAATAAAACCAAGTTGCTAAGCAATTTTTAAAAATTTTTAATGGTAAACCCCTTAAAAAGGAACACAACTAGTCCGTGAATACTCTTCAATAATATCTCAATCGCGTGTTGTTCTTGAAGCTAAGGTTCACATTTCATGCTCAGATTCCTCCAATGTAGAATATAGTTTACTAAAGTTTCATCCGTTCTTTGTTTCTCAACCACTAAATCACCAATAGTGATGTGGTGCTGAGCCCCAGGAAATCGTTTGATAAAGAAATTTTCTAATTCTGTAAATGTATTAACAGAACTGTTCAACAATTCCGCATATCAGTCAAATGCTACTCCTTACAGACCACTAACAAACTGATAGAAAAGTAATGCTTCACTTCCACCTGCATTGCAACAACTGGCGTGAAAATGAGTGATATGATGTCTAGGATCCCCTATTATATCAAAATTATTGAACAGAGGTGGTACGAAACCTTTGGGATATTGTATGGTATCAAATTCTTCAGGATAAGGTCTACCCTTTATAATTGATGCCCCGCCTTTACATTGCGCTAAGGTTTCTTTCATCTATTGTTCTATCAAACTTTTAATATCATTTTTCTGATATTGAATTTGGAACAAGATCTTTCTTATATTGTTCTTCTTTGTTCATGGAGGTAGATTCCTTCTTTTTATCATCAATTTGAATAGCATTCGGTTGATTTACCTTGGGATGTGCTACTTTCAGGGACTGTGACTGACTCTGTAAGGTCATAATGGCAGCCATCATTTCTTTCATTTTCTTTTGCAAGTATTCTATCTGCTCATCCTTTTGTTGAATGAATTTTTGTAGTATTTCAGCGGTATTTTCCTCAATTGGTGCTTCTCATGAGGATGAAGATGCTCTAGTCTCCAAAATTTTTATATTAACAAAGTCTTCATCCATGTAATCGGTCAGATCTTCTCCATCATCCAATTCATTTTTTTTTTCTTCAAGAAGTTGTTTAATTTCTTTCATGAGTTTCTCCAACTTTTTCGCAATCAAATCTTCCTTAGGTAACTTAAAATCAACTGACAAGTGGTATTCTCAGCAGCAATCGTGGCAGGCAACACATCACACTGGGAGTTCTCCCCAGAATTCTCCATCTTGGGTATTTCCGCATATGTTGGTTTAGTGACCCTAGGCCACTACACCATCTTCTTAGATGTAAATATTTTTGGATCAGGTGACTCATTAGTGATATCTACATGTTGAGAACTGGTGGGTCTCCTAGTTTCTGAACTAGAGACAATGGTAGGTAATTTTTTATTATTCCTTAAACTCTCTGGCCAAGGTAAAGACTTACCATATATAATTAGAATTCTTACTCTTGGTCTGACATGGGATTTGATCTATCTTCATCCCCTAGAACTCGGGGAGAGAATAGTAGTAGGAGTGGCAATAATAGAAACAAGAGAAACACAAGCTCCTAGACACTGTTTAATAGGAATTCTGGGCAGCAGTGGCAGAATCGAGACCCGCACGATGACCATCTGAATGGAATCTATGAGAGGTTGCAAAAGCAAAAATTCTCTTCTTCTTGAATCCCTCGTTACGGGTTGTGAAATGAACTTATCCTTTTTCAGTATCTGACTTCTCATTTAGGGTGACACTGCACATCCCATCCTATTGAGAATATCAATAACAAAACATCCTTCCTTCTTTGTCAATTTCTCAAAGACTGTATGAACTCGAGATAACGATATGAATCTTTTAGCTTTCACCTGGTTGTTGTGATTATATAATCGAGGTGGCGTAGCAGTAATCTTCCAAATGTCCTCCTCATCAAGAGCGGCGGATAGTGGATGAAAGCTGCTCCCTCTTAAGAGAGGGGAGGTCTCATGCAGTCCGACTTCTTCATTCTTATCCAAGATAGTTGAGGTGGCAATCATCTCAACAACTTTTGCTTTCTTGATTTTAGCTATCTTTCTGTTCTTGTTTCTCTTCTGCATTCTAGTCAGAGGTGTGGACCTTGAACTAGATCCTATCTCAAACAAAGAAAGTGTTGTCAAGAACACTAAACCTTCGACAGTACTAAGATTTTCATCTTCTTGAATCCCCTTTCCTTTAAGTTGAGTGGGAATAGTGACAGGTGAGGTGATTAGACCAGTGGTAGTAGTAAAAGCTGTCTTGAAGGTGTTTCTGGCAATTTTAGTAGACTTTGCAATAGTGAAAGAGTCTTTCTCAGCTAATACCCTTTTTAGGGGCGGAAACTCGGATTTTGACTTTAGATTAAATTCCATTATCGTTTCCACTTTTTCATGAGTCCAATTTATGAACACAACAACAGTAATGTCTCTAAATTTGATGTCGGTGTTGTTAAATCCTTGTCCAAAGCGGATGACGGCTTTGTCAGGAAGCTCGCTCTTATTCACAGCTAGATCCATCCTAGTGATAAAGGAGAAGATCAATTTTGGTGAATTCATTTTCTGTAATCTAAAAATTTTCTAGAAATTAGACTCACAATGTTTACTGCCATTGTTGCAACATTTTAGGATGAACATCTTGAACCAAACAAAATTATTTAACTAGGTGTCTCTTTCGAGACTTATCCAAACAAATCTCTTTATATGTATTTTAAACTTTTTTTAGAGGTTTTAATTAGTTAAATCGAAATATCATTAATAAAGAAAAGTATGGGATGTGTAGGACCCGTGCTTATGATTTGAAGAGAAGTCTTTTTGTATTAAATTTACTTCTACAAATCGTCCCCTAACATATCATACCTATTGGGAGTCCATCCCTTTTAATATTTTAAAAAAATTCTAGAACTTTTCTATTTAGGGGTGATTAAACAGTGGCTCCAGAATCAAGAGAATTGACAATACTTAAGGAAGAAATGAGCGAAGTATGTCAGCAGAAAAAAATGTTAGTCTGACCCACTAGGGATATGGGTGCACTATCGATGTATGAAGACAAAAGCTCATAATCAAAATGGAGAGAAGAATTACATCCCAAGCAGAGTTGCCAAATATTATCGGTTATTTTTTTAAGTAAAATTTTAAATTAAAATAATATATATATATATATATATATATATATAATGAGACCGGATAAACCTCATATATTTAATAGTTTAAATAGTTAAGCACGATATCATAAATGATATATCATCTTGAAGGATGAACGTATCACTTATTGGTATGCTTAACTATCCAAACTTAAATTTCATGACTCTACTTTGGTCTGCGAGTTTTTATAGTCGACAAATTCCCCTATCTAATACATAAATTAGACAGGGTTATATTAATCTGGGTTCTTAATTCCCTATAGCGGCAAGCCCCTATAGTTAATTACATCCCAAATGACGGTGGTCATTTGAGAAAACACTCGATAATGATTAGAGGTTTCATCTTCAAGAATTTATTGTTTAGGTTTTCACAATTGCTTATAAAAAAAGTCAAGTGGGATAGGTTCGAATAGGAAGAGTTATTTCCAGAATCCAAAGAAGTGAAAAGTAGGAGATGTCGAAGATACTGAAGGAGATTCAGTGAAAACTCAAACTAACCTATGGTTTGACTTTACATCTTTGAAAAAGAAATTATGTGATGCTTCAGTCCTATAAATTATTTAGATATTCAGGGCTTATATCTACATTTCATATGTAAATGACCCGAGGAAATAAGAGGAATTATGTCGTATCAGAAGACTACCTCAGAATCCTAAAAAGTTTAGGACTTATATCGTATGATATAAAATCATAGAAAGTCCTAAAATATAGTGTATGAGGATTTAAGTTGTGCTAGACGAACAACCTCAGCACCCTATAGGTATGTTGTTTAAATCTATTGAGGTTCAGTCAAAGCTCCTCTTTCCACTTTTCTGTTATCGTCTTGACCGCCTCCTAGAGATGAATCATCAATCAACCATGTTGTTATCTTGTCATGTGAAAAGAGTAAAGGAAAGAAGGCCATGCCTCGAGTGACCTATCCTAGGGGATTGTATGAACATGCCAAACGTTAGTAACTAAAAACATGGGTTAGACAAATGCATACAAACAATAAAGAAAGAAGAAGAAGCTATGTAACACAGTACGGTAAAAAAAATGCAAAGAACATGTAGGAAGGTACAATACACTACAAAAGAAAAGATATGTACACTAAAGGAAGAACGATGTAGTAGGAAAAGTAAAGAAACTGAAAAAAGCTAAAGGTGTACCTGGTTAATTCTGCTGATGCTATAAAACAGATTACAATTGCACAATATAAAAGGAATTAGATAAACATTTGTAGATTATAAAAGAAAGGCTAAATGATGAGCAAATGAAAATTTAAAGTGGGATATATGATTTTAATTTGGGGTTAGGCTCAGACTAGACTTCCTATTTTTTATTTTCTCGATCTCCCAGGATACTGATATATCAAAGTCAACCTATCAATATCAACTAGAAGTCATCAACGAATCACCCCTATAGTCGGGTAACCCTAAACCCTATAATTTAATGATTAGTGAACCCAAATAGTATCTGGACTTATCTTGTTAAAGGTATAATGTACTCATGTAAGATAGTATCTAAACTTATCGGGTGTGGTGCATATGAACTTATCGATCAACAGTATATAGTGTGGCGATGTCTAATAGGTGGTATTTGTTGTGTAGTATCTAAACTTATAAATTAAAGGTATATAGTGTATCTATGTGTGGTTTATGAGATGTATTATTTGGTATGTGGGGTGTTTTAAATTTATCAATCAATAATGAGATGTATTTATATGAGATGTATGAAGTGTAATATGTGATATGTGGAGTGTATATGTAGGTGATATTAAATGTATTTATGTATTAATTAATGTGTGGTGTCTATGGTGTAGGGTCGTATCTGTTTTCTTTTAGTAAGTGTAGTATCTATGCAAGATCTATAAAATCTGTTCTTTTCACAAGTGTTGTTTCTGTGTGGTATCTGTAGTATCTATTCTTTTTCACAAGTGTAGTATCTGTGTAGTATCCATAGTATCTGTTCTTTTTCACAAGTGTAGTATCTGTGCGGTATCTGTAGTATTTGTTCTTTTGTAATTACCAGTTCTCAAACCTTTTGAGGAAGGGTTAGGGTTACCGATGATTTAAGGAAGTGAAAGGGCATCATACTAATTGAATATCAATTTTACATTTTCAGCTATAAGAAAAGCCGTATCAGCTAAAAGAAAAGAAATGTACACTAAAGGAAGAACCATGTAGTAGGAAAAGTAAAGAAACTGAAAAAGCTAAAGGTGTACCTGGTTAATTCTACTGATGCTATAAAATAGATTACAATTGCACAATATAAAAGGAATTAGATAAACATTTGCAGATTATAAAAGAAAGGCTAAATGATAAGCATATGAAAATTTAAAGTGGGGTATATGATTTTAATTTGGGGTTAGGCTCAGACTAGACTCCCTTTTTTTTATTTTCTCGATCTCCCAGGACACTGATATATCAAAGTCAACCTATCAATATCAACTAGAAGTCATCAACGAATCACCCCTATAGTCGGGTAACCCTAAACCCTATAATTTAATGATTAGTGAACCCAAATAGTATCTAGACTTATTTTGTTAAAGGTATAATGTACCCATGTGAGATATTATTTAAACTTATCGAGGTGTGGTGCACCTATATGAGATGTTAAGATAACTGATGTATAGTATCTGATCTTATCAATCAATAGTATACAGTGTGGCGATGTCTAATAGGTGATATTTTTTGTGTAATATCTAAACTTATCAATTAAAGGTGTGTAGTGTATCTATGTGTGGTCTATGAGATGTATTATTTTGTACGTGGGGTATTTTAACTTTATCAATCAAGAATGTGATGTATTTATATGATGTGTATGAAGTGTAATATGTGATTTGTGGAGTGTATATGTAGGTGATATCTAATGTATATATGCATTAATTAATGTGTGGTGTCTATGGTGTAGTTTCGTATCTGTTCACTTTTAGTAAGTGTAGTGTCTATGCAAGACCTATAAAATCTATGCTTTTCACAAGTGTACTATCTGTGCGGTATTTTTAGTATCTATTCTTTTTCACAAGTGTAGTATTTGTGCGGTGTCTGTAGTATCTGTTCTTTTTCACAAGTGTAGTGTATGTGCGGTATCTGTAGTATCTATTCTTTTTCATAAGTGTAGTGTCTATGCGATATCTGTAGTATCTGTTCTTTTGTAATTACCAGTTCTCAAATCTTTTGAGGAAGGGTTAAGGTTATCGATGATTTAAGGAAGTGAAAGGGCATCTTACTAATTGAATATTGATTTTACATTTTTAGCTATAAGAAAAGCGGATTAGCGGTTCTTTTCGTCATTGTCTGTTACCCCGCATATCGGACTTATAAACCACCTTGATGTTCGATATGCTTATGTAACCATTTTTTTATAATTTATGTCTCAAGATACAAAAATATAATGTATAAGCAACTTTATAATATGGATCATTGCAAAATTTGATATAGTACTCAAGCTTTGAATGTTAAGCATAAAATGATAAAAAAAAATAATGATGTTATTTTCCACTAACAAAGATATTAGATCTTGTGTCTGAAAACAATAACCAATCTCCCATTATAACAATTAAAATGTATTGAATCATTTTCTTTCTGCTCAATCATAACTTCCCAATTCCAGGTGCATTAGAAAATACATTCAGGGTAATTCCAAGTGATGCAAATTAGAAAAATTCACATTGTCGGACAAGAAATCATTAGAGCAAGATCCTTCTAGCCACATTTTTATAGGTTATGAACAACAAATGATAAGGACTACTAAATGGTTTTGGCATTTGAGTGAGATTTACAGAAAGATTCAAATATCAAAGATGTTTCAATTTTTGATAGTCTCAGACATCCTTTTGTTTTGATATAGAGAGTGCATAAACAACAAATGGATGCTTCTTGATGCCTTTGAAATTTCAGTAAGTATTTCAGCTAAAAGGGTTACAAAGTAAGCAATCTTAACTAATGAAAATAACCAATGAATAGCAGGCCAACCTTGACCACGATGGAACCAATGTAGTGGTATGAATGTACAAATTAAGTCTAGGTGTTACATATGCAAATAAATAAAATTCATAACCCTCAATTAAGTGATACATAAGCACGAGATGATTAGAGAAAGTTAACAACTTCTCCTTTATGATTTGGATATTACACATGATATTACACATACAATATTACACATACAAGCACTTATGAGTGATTAAATATAAATTTATCTTATACTTTCCATATTCAAATATATCCAGATTCTAAAAGAAATTTGTACATCTCATACCTTAAACTTCAATTTATACATATGTCACATTACCTATAATTGAGATTGCATAAAAAAAAGGGTCAAGATGGCAATAATTTTTTATATAACGAGAAAGCTTTAGGTGGCATAAATGTGAAACAATCTAGTGTTGGGTTTGTAAATATATAGGAATTAGGTAGTATGTATGTAAAACTTTCATTAAATCTAATGGAATATTTGAAGCAAATAAGTTCAATATCTTAGAACTGCTAAACAGAGCCAGATGTTGATGAATATTTATTGAGAGAAAACATTTCATGCTTCCCACATAATATTACTCCTCATGAATAAGGACACTGGATCACAATACCATCACATACCATTACATTGGTTCCATCGTTTGTGTGATTTTCTTTCAGGTATAAGTAAAAATGTGAGAAATGCTAAAAGGAGTGTGAAAGGATGAAATTTGGAGCAAAAAATGCAAAAAATGGTGCAAAAGTATTTTGGTAGCGCTTAGGCGCCGGTGAAACAGAGGTTGTGCCTAAGCGCCAGTGGCATCGCGCTTAAGCATCATTGACAATTACTTGACTGATTAATTTATTTTGACAAATTTTGAAGGGACATTTGAGCCACCTATTGGCTAAAATGAGTGGTTATAACCACCAAGGACAAAAATATAATTAAAGGACTTGTGAAAGGAGGCATCCCTTGGTAAATACATCGAATCAAGACACATTTTTAAGAGATACCAAGACACCTCTTAAAAAATTATAAAAGAAGAAAGCTGTGACTGTTAGAAAGATCCTGAAAGGTTCTAAAGAGTTCTTGAAGAAGCTCATGGAGAAGCTTTTGGAGATAATTTCAGGCACCACAAATTTATTTTTCCTTTTGCTTTTAGTTTTATTTTGAGATTTAAGATTTAAGAGTGTTGTAAAAGAGTGTTGTAAGAGAGAAGAGATTCAAAGGAACTTCAAATTTTTGGTGGAGGATTTGAGATAAGTTTTTATCTTTGTTTGAAACTACTTTTGGTTTTAATCAAGACTTCTTATTGGTTTGACAATAATTTCTATTTTTTAACTAAAGTGTGGTTTTGTTTTCTCCATGGATTCTGAGTATTTTTCTTTATCTTTCTCCTTAAAATGATAAGTAAGTAAAGTTTGGATGGAAGTTGTGGAGAGTATTGATCTTTCATGTTGGAAGAAGTTGTGATGATTTAATTCTATGTACTTCATTTACTTCTTGATCTGACCCATCATGTTAAATTTTTTTGTGAGAACATGTAAGAACTAGGGTGGTGGTATTGTTTCAGACAACAATTGGAAAGAATCACATGAGATTGTATGAAGGAGAATGTAGTTCATATGATTGAGTAATAATAAATAGATAAATAAACTTTGAATGGTGTAGAGTTAGAGGACTTTAGAGTGACAGACTAAAACCACCAATTTGCTTTATTGTGTTAGGTTTTGATATGAGATGTTAGCCCCCAGGTGGAGGGAACCGAGGGAACTCTAGAGTGAGAGCTAGTATCTTCCCTGCCTAACCAGTCTTCAGAACTATTCAAACTTTAAATTAGCAAATATTCTTTATAGCATCTCTAGTAAGGGTAAAGAATAATATTACTCTTATTTGGCACAACACAATTTAAATACTTTCCTATATTTATTACTGTATTTATTACTGATTCATGATAAGGAGAAAGATATTTCGTATTCAGTGTTTTTCTTTTACAAAAACTCAAGTTATTTTTAACAAGTTTTTATTTCATTTTCAAACATTAAAAATACCAAAAAGAGCTTAAATTTTATTCATGTGATAAAAACTATAGTTTAAGTATTTGTCTTTTTAAAGTAGAAAGTTTTTTAAGTATTTGTCTTTTTAAAGTAGAAAGTTTGTTACTTTAATTATCGCATACTGTGAACAATCCCTGTGTGTTCGATATTGAGGCTTAATCAAAAAGTCTTATATTACTTGATAACGATGCGTATACTTGCGTAGTATCCCAATATATATTAAGTTAAAAAGTTAAATTATTATTTTCTCCAGAATCAAGTTTTTGGTATTATTGAAATGTAAGGAAAGATAAGTGAAAATATATAGTCAAATACATCGTTATGTTGTTGCATATAAATAGTCGAAATCACATTTCTATAAGATCTGATTGTTGAATCATTAATTGTTCCATAATATTTTCAAGTTAAATAGAACCAGAAGTAGATGGTTCTGCAGCTGTTGTGGAGGGTCTATCACTACTTCCACTCCTAGATCTAGCAAATGATTCAAATTTATGCTCAGTGGGTTTTCCAAGAGATTTCAGTGGTTGCAATGTTTCTTCATTTCTACCAAATTCTACTTTTGATTGTTCACATCTACTTTTGATTGTTCACATAGTTCACATAAAGTGAACATCAGGGCAGGATATCCCAAACCACTAGCTGTCCCACTTCTAGTAATGCTTTGAGCATTACGCACAATAAGAGCACCAATATCCACTGCTTTCATTTGTTGAATGCAGAAATTCAACGCTACTCTTTACTTAGTTACTTTGCTCAGGTGATTTGTTCGGAGCAACTTTGCAGAGATGAAGTAATGTCATGCCTTAGATTGAGCATTTAATATGGAAGTGGATAAATTGACTTTGTGATTATTTTTAATTTTCCATTCTCCTCTTCCATCAATTAGAAAGGCAATTACTTCATCAAGTGATGAATCAATCAATTCAAATACAACACACTCACAATGAAATGCATTTATAAGTTCATAAAATTCATTGATTATTCTTAGACTAAATTTGACTTGCTTACTTCGAACAAAAATATGATCGTTCGTTGTCACTCAAAGATTGACATACAATTCTCGAATCACTAGAACAATGACTTTGTGATTATTTTTAATTTTCCATTCTCCTCTTCCATCAATCAGAAAGGCAATTACTTCATCAAGTGATGAATCAATCATAAAAAATACAACATACTAACAATGAAATGCATTTATAAGTCCATAAAATTCATTGATTATTCTAAAACTAAATTTGACTTGCTTACCTCGAACAAAAATATGATCGTCTGTTGTCACTCAAAGATTGGCATACAATTCTCGAATCACTAGAACAATGACTATTGTTGTGAAGTAGCAGAAAGTTTCCCACTTATGAGCAATAATTAGCTTTTTGATCTCTCCTCTCGGCTTTGAAAATGCTTGCTTCTGAATCAACTTCCTCGAGCCCATTTTAGTATTATAGTTGTGTTCGGCCTTAAAATTCACATATCTCCTTGCATAGAAATCTCTCGTAGGCTTTCCCCTCTTGACTCTTGGAGGCATAAGAATTTCTATACAAATCCAAATAAAATCCAAATAAATTCACAATATCTTAAATTAAACTCCAAAAGTAGGAATATTTGTTAAGAAGCTTTTCGCTATGGGTTCTCTTTAAACTTCTTCAAAAAACTCTCAAATTTTTGGATTTCTGAAATGTAGGGTAAATCCATGGTGAAATTAAAAAGTTTCTGGTTAAAGTGAAGCTCTTAGAAAGAGAAGACGAAATCTCCTCAAATCCACCAAATGTGAAGCCCTAGGTGAAGTTTCGGCGTTACATTAGAGGTAGGAGAATGCCCAAGCAGTAAAAATGGCGTTTTACATGGGTATTTCATAGTTTTAAGTGATTTTAAGTGTTTTCAGGAAAATGGCACCTTAGGCACCAATCTGGCACCTCAGGGGCAATCTGGCACCTCAGGCGCCAATCTGGCGCTTCTTGCGCCACTTCTCTGTAAAATGGCGCCTCAGGCGCCAACACAAAAAATTTTCAGATTTCAATTTTCTTCAAAAATATGTTGCGTATCGCACCACGTCAACTTCTAATTAACTTAATTAAACACATATGCTCATAATTAAACAAATTTATAACACATAATTTCACAAACAACACAAAACTCACATTTATATATAAAATCCAAACAATTACAAACTAACAATTTTCAAGTCAATACATTTAATTCAGCATTGTAATCAAGCCAACAAACTAACGTTGAAGTTTAAATATCAAACATTTAACAAACAATACATATAAGGTTCCATAATAAAGTAAATCAAATCAAGTACAAACACATAACAACAAATATAACTATGAATTCAGTACTAAACGAGTTTAAACATCTTCTTCACTATCATACTCTTGAATGTCTCTCATGGATTGGTAGTGCACGTATAAGTTGTAAAAATGTCGGTGAGCAAATTTTTACGTTGAATCTTCTTCAATCCAAGCATTTTTCTTGTACATGTGCTCCAAACCTTCTTCAATGTCCTGTGTGTTTGAAGAGTTCCTTCATCCTCCAATCCAGGTGGTCAAATATTTTAGAAATATTTCCAATTGAATGCATAAAATTTTGTACCTCTTTTCCAAATTCCTAATCCTTTTCAAAAGTTCATTCAAACTAAAGTAAGTTTGAATAGGCTATGATTGATCCATCAATATATTCATATCATTCTTCTCCCCAATTTCTGTGTGGTTGTGATAAAATTCTTGGTTCATAAGCTTCCAAGAGAGAAGCACCTTTTCCCAACTTTCATAAGGCAATTACGACCGATTACACAACAGAAATATGATAGATGGATGTCTTAGTCTAGAAGCCAATCCATTGATGATTAAACCTAAAATAGAATTTACTATTAAAGCGCCAACATCAATAGGTCTTCCGGTTTGAATAGAATAATTCAAAATCGCACTTTCCTTTGTCACTTTATTGATTTTCATAGTAGGAAGTAATTTTGATGCAATAAAGAAATGTCATGTCTAAAATGCAATATTCAATAATGATGAAAAAAAACCTACATATTCATTGTCTGCAATTTATATCTTCATCAATAAGATATCGATATAGTTCATCCATATTGTCTCTCGTAAGGACAAAATTTGCATAATGACAAATAAAAATGCTTTCAATCATAAACATGTTGTTTATTCTTGAAGGAGTAAATTGTACCCACCTACCTCAAAAATAGACAACTCCTTGGTTAATTCAATGAAGATTAGCTTAAAACTCCTTCACCATAAAAACTACTACAGCCGCAGTGGTATAGCAAAGTACTTCCCAGTGCCTTTGTGCAATAATCTCCTCCACTCAAGTATTCAGTGTGTTGAATCCTTTCTTAACAAAGCCTCACTCCTTGATTAGTCTCTTCTTCACAAGAACACAATCGTATAACTTTTGTGCATCTAATCTAACAAACTTTCTTTTGTTGAAAATTTCATATTTAGCGGTTTCTTTAGAGTGGGAAGCCAAAGGATTTGAAAAATGGTGGCTTTTGATGCAGGTAGATTTCATATGTAAATTTTGCAAATATTTTTTAATATTGCAAAATACACACGACAGATATAATAATAAATATGCAATATAATCCCAACAAAAAATGTTTTTTATGAAAATAATTTATCTTTAAAACTCTTTTTAAACTGTTAAATCCCCTTAAAATTAATGCAAGTACACGTATCTCTCAGGTAAGAAATGACTCTAATGAAGTCCTAGATATCGATCCCACGGGGAAGTTGGAAAAACCTATAAGTAAATTCTTAAAATTATTTTATAATTTAGAAATACAAAAATGAAAGTAAATTGTGAAGTTTGAATATTAACTACTAAAGTGAATGTTATATAAAATGCAGTTTAAAGACAGAGTTAACTAACTAAAAATTAAACTTTCAAAAGTAAAATTATGAAAACTAAATAAAGTTTTTGTTTACAGAGGATTCAAATTCAAGAAAGCATCATTCCCCTTTACAATGAGTATATGGATTGTGAAGAAATTAAAATCATTTAAAAAAATATATATAAAAACAGTTTTCTCTCAAATAAGAGCAATCATATTCTTTACCCTCTTCTAAGTGCTATAAAGAACATTGACTAATCCAGAGTTTGGTCCCTAATTATGTGGTTAGGCTCGGAGGATATCGACTGCCACTCTAGAGCTCCCACTACTCCCTCCCCTGAGGGCTAACAATCTCACATTAGTTTCCAATCAACTAAACAAAATTGGGGATATTAATCTGTTACCTTAAAATCTCCAATTATGCATCCAACAAAGTATATTTT
Organism: Phalaenopsis equestris; assembly: GCF_001263595.1. Taxonomy (NCBI): domain Eukaryota; kingdom Viridiplantae; phylum Streptophyta; class Magnoliopsida; order Asparagales; family Orchidaceae; genus Phalaenopsis; species Phalaenopsis equestris. The sequence continues at coordinate 230,431 of NW_018165654.1, read as the reverse complement.
TCTATTTATTTGCACTCAATTCCATTGATGACATACTCTCCTATGATATCAAATGTGATTCTCACCCTGTTATAAAAATCATAGCCCTTTTCAAAACATATGTTTCTAAATATATTTTAACATTTCAATTGGCCAGATAAAAAAAGTAAATAAATATCAGAGTTCAAATCATCACAAATTATTAACATTTAAAGTCATAGAAAACAAAATCAATTCTTCACAAAACCATATCTCAAAGTAGAGAGAAGGATAAAGAAGACTTCTTAGAATTCATGAGAAGGATATGACAAAACACAGATTTCATATGTAAAAATAAATTTACAAAATAAAATAAATAAAAGACACAACTTATCTCACAATCCTTCCCAAGAAAATCCCTAGAAGTTTTCTCCAAGCCTTTCTCTCTTTACAAGAACTCTCAATTCTCTCTTAGAAGTGTAATGAAGAAGAAATCTCTCACCTTCCCTCTCCTCTTAAAACCTTAGAAGAAAATCTCCTCTTCTTCTCTCCTTGCCTTTCACACCATCCACACTTTCTTATCTTTTTCGTCCCCCCTAAGACTCATTGAAATCTTCCTCTTTTATTTTGGGCTGCCTCTTTTTAAAAGAACCTTCCAAAATGTCTAGATGCATTGAATTACTCTAATAAGTGTGTAAAATAAGTGTCCCTTTGAAAATTTGTGCAAAATTTGTCTCGAAGCACCTTAATCCGCAAAAAGTCATCTCTGGCGCATCATGCACCAAGCCTCTATCAAATAGCACATCATGCGCCAATCTGGCCCATCATGCTCCAAAATTACAAAATTAGCTATTTTGGCTTCAAATTTTGTCGTTTTTGCTCTAAATACCTAAAAGTGATATATCTGCAACAAAAACATGAAAATACCCTTCTTTAAAGTGCAATATCACAAAAAATAAGCATAAAATATGTACTTAAAACAGTATATTATTTTGGTGTATCAAAATTCCCATAACTTAAATGTTACTTGTCCTCAAGTGACACTTTTATTACATAAAAGCTTGTGACTTAAAATAGAGATTTACTTACAGCTTCGATACTCTAGTTTAATTAATAGAATAGAAATATCTTCCATGCTATTTTTGTGATTGTTTCACATGAATGTAAGTCCTAATTAATAAAATTAGCATGATAAAATATTTAAATATTTCTCTTTTAAATTGAAGCTAAACCATAGGATAGTTGGGGAAGTCATCGAGGTTCTTCTCAGGATCTGTGACAACCCCTAGTCATTCTTTCCTTGGATTCCAAAAGTAAATGTTCCAAATTCGAACCATTCCACTTTCACACCTCCTTATCTGACCTCTTTGAAAAGTCTTATTCCTTTGACCTCTTTGAAGACAATATCCCCTGATTTTTATCGAGAATTTTCTTGGGTGACTTCGGTTATCTAAGGTGTAATTAACTATAACGGCTTATCTTTATAGGAAACTTTCAAGAAACCAACTTAATATAAACCCTATTTAATTTTTTTATATTAAATAGTGGAACTTGTGGGCTTATAAATAAAAAGGTTTCACATACCAAACAGATGTCATACATTTCTTAGTTTATTTGATTGAGTCTAACTATCAAGTTATGTGTTTATCTTTCGAGTTAGATGCATAACTTGAGTTGTAGCGCTCTTTCATCTAAACTTTAAAAGATATGAGATCAGTTTGATTTCATATTTTTCTAAAATTATATAT